>NC_142535.1:14677500-14977500 GCF_056151865.1 Erythranthe guttata
CAATCCGGAAGCTTCCGGAATGTTCATGAGAACAATTTGACCGTGGTTGACCAAAACCATAATTGGATGCAGCAGGTTGATTGTGGTAGTAACTTGAAGAGTAATGTTACTGTTGCTGTACCTCTTACGATAGTTCCTCATGAAAACACAGGTAATGATATTGCTTTCTTGAATTACCGTATTTTTATTTTTTTTGGCTTTTGGATACTATCTTTTTTAATTGCGGTTTTTGATGCAGATCCGTCAATCGGGAATCAAACCACGAAGCTAGATATGCTATTATTGTCTGCATCAGAGGCAGAAAGAATGGCCGGATCGTTTACATCTTCTTACCCCAACTTTACAAAAGTCATGAAAAAATTCAACATAAGCGGTTCTTACACTCTGGTGAGTAGTTCATTTCTAATTTTATCGTCGAAGTATATTATTTGTATAGAGTAATAGTATGCCCGTTGTGAATAAAAGAGTAGGTAATGAAATGAAAATACTGGGTGACAACTGTGTCCCGCAATTGCATCTTTTAGTCAAGGTGGTTAAAAGCCCGATTAAAATCCTAAAATTCTAGGATTTTTATGATACTTGTTAAAACCTAGTAGAATCCTAATCCAAGCGAAAATCATAAATTTTGAGCATTGTTTTGTTTTTTCTCTGTATGAAATGTAAGAAACCAGACAAATTGAGCATTGTTGTTCCTACTCTAACGCGAACTCTATCTTTTTACTATCTCATTTCAAATTTTTTTTTTCGTATGCAGAATCTACCGTATCAATTTGCAACAGAACACCTCCCCAAGTGCAAATTGAAGATTGTGCTTCGTAATTTAAAAGGAGAAACCTGGACTGTGAATTCCATCCCCACTACAAAAGTCCAAACGTCGCATACTTTCTGTGGAGGCTGGTTGGCTTTTGTTCGCGATAATAATATAGATATTGGAGATATCTGCATATTTGAGCTCGTGCGCAAAGTTGAATTCAATGTGAGGATTCTTAGAGTAGGAAAGGAAGGAACAGACGGTCATAACCGCGGAACAGCTAATGGAGGGAGAGACAATAGTTGTACCACATCGAAAAAATTGTCGAGGCGTAAATCGAAAAAGAAAAGTGATAATACCAGTGTTAAGGCACCTCCTCTCTGCACTCAATCGACCAATTGCATTGTGGAATCAGGTAATTTAAATCTTCCGGATTTTTTATGTATTAGTAACCGTCATTGATACTTGATTTTTTTTTCGTGCATAATATTTGAACAGAGATTCATAAAAGATTTGGATCACTCGACAAACAAGGCTCTCACGCTAAAGGTTGTATGTCGATGAAGTCGGTGCCGGAAGAGAAAATGGCTGCTCAGTATTTTGTTTCAAGTTTTCCTCATTTTGTAAGAGTTATGAAGAAGTTCAACATCAGTGGTTCATTCACACTGGTGAGTCCGTTCGATGTGCTTTCTTTTGTTTTATTCTTCTTTTCTGTATTTTGTTGAAGCATATCTTTATCCCCCATCCACTAGCTAGCGTTGTTATGAAGAATGCCTCTTTTACCCTTGATCAAATTACAGTTGACCAGTCAAATTCTATTAATTTAGCGAAATATTAAACTATAGAATTACAAAATTTAGTAAGTTTTTACCGAGTCGGGAACCGGAAGAAATTATTATTTAAGTGAGGTTATTTATTTGTCGAGTATTAATTTATCAAGGTTCTACATTATTGGATAATTGTACCAATCTCTCAGGAAATTAGGTCCAATTACACGTAAACCTCCTTGTGCTTGAAAATGTTACTTAAACCTTCCTTACGGTTTGGTTTTAGCCAAAATACAATCTAATCCAGTAGATAATGTTTTTATTTTAACGAAAATATTCTTTTTCTAAAGAAAAGCATAAAAAAGTTGCTAACAGTGACAGCTAATGTTTTGCTGTTCGATATCTAATACATCAAAATGACTCGCCATTGCATTTTTCTTTATCTACTTCCATTGCTATTGAGATCCAATTAGCGGTCCTTTTCTTTGTAAATGTGAGAATTTTTTTTTTGTAAATTCCTGAACTTGAGGGTGTCTAGGTATAATTAGATATAACTAAAAGTAGGGTGATGTAATTTACCGTAGAAAATATATTATGTCGAGGGTAAAAATGTAAATTATTGAGTTTGGGTTGGAGTTTTAACCTAAATCAAAACCTCAAGGGATTCTAGATGTAATGTGACCTTTTAAAAAAAAAATTAACTTGTAACCGCTCACTGATGAAAAAAATTGAATTTTACGATCCAGAAAATTCCCTATCAGTTCTCGGTAGAACACCTGCCGGCCAGCAGAACAGAGATTCTTCTCCGTAATTTAAACGGAAAGTGCTGGACCGTAAACTCTATCCCCACTACAAAGGTGCAGGCTTTGCACACTTTCTGTGGTGGATGGATGGCTTTTGTTCGTGACAACGACATTCAGATGGGAGATATTTGCATCTTTGAGCTCGTCGGTAAATGCGAAATGCGCGTTCACATTTGTGGAATCGGGAAAAAAGGGTTGAACTATCAAAATGGTACAACAAGGAATCTTCCCATGCCATGAAATTCAAAGAGAGAGAAAGTCGATTCATAACCTAACTACTACCTACGGTGAGCACTGTTTTTTTTTTTTTTTACTAATCTCTTAATCAATTGATTTATTATACCTTCGAAATCAAATTATATTTTTGACTTTATTTAGCGTTGTGAAAATGTGTGCAGGTGAACTTTCCAGCTAGTGAAAATGTGTTGTGAAATAATCGATAAAGACGACCTCTTTATGGTTTTTAGATGTTAGTGTTGAACTGTAAACATTTGTCGGATGTCGTTTTTTTTTTTTTTTGCTGTATGCATCAAATCTTCGCACTCTTCTGCCCAAAGATGACGAGACTGATTGCACTGTGTATAGTGTATTAGTTAGCTATTAGAGCGTTTTCTTATTCTTTTTTAGTTTCCTGTAATTCTGTTTATATGGGCTTTTGTAACTTCGTCATTTGTTTTTTCGGCTCTGCGGACTTCTTTGCAGCTGTTATTTTTTCATGTAAAATATTTAGACTGAGTATTACGACTTGCTTTCGCTCGTTGTGTAATCAAAGCTTTGTTTAGATTCTCTTAGAAAATGTATTTGAGCTTTCGATCCATCTGCTGGTAATTGATTCGACGTTATGGATTATATTCCGTTTCGTGATTTTATTTTTTCGGATTTGTATGCTTCCAATTCAGGACTATATATAATGAATGTGGAATTGAACTCGTATCATAATATGGAATTTATATCACGTTTTTTCATTATCGTCTTAGGCTTCGTTTGATTTTGCTAAAAAAATAGTCATAATTAATTATATAAAATGATTCTCATTTCGTATTTGGTTTTAGTTCAATAATGTTTTGGTTTGGCCTCCAATTGTAGGGAAAATGAGTTATTATATTGGTTGAGTGAAAAATGTGTACTGGAAATCACATATAAAAATAAAATTGTAGATTCTTAATTTATCTGCATTTAATTGCACATTACATACATTGTATGATTCAACTAGATATGCATACAAAATAAAGGGTTAAATACAGTTCACACCACTAAAGTATACTCTATGTAATACTTACACCCCTCAAGCACAATATAATTTGTATTTTAAATTCTAATACCTTAATTTTTTTCTCTTTTATTGAAAGGAATAACTAAAAATAATAATTAAATTATACAACTAAAAATATATGTGGAAAAATGCAATATTTTAAAATTTATAAATATTATAATTCAATAGCACATATTTAATAAATAACATCTAATTGTTATTGGACCAATTAATCAATATATTCATATCGATAATTTTAAATATTAAGTATTTAAAATTATTTAAGTTCATTAATTTCTTAAAATATATTTTCATTCATTATTATACAATATATAACTTTGTAATTTTTGTCCAATAATCTAATTTTAGTTAATTTTGAATTTTATGTAATCCAGTAATTATTAGATTTTTATTTTTATTATGTTATAAAATTTAAAATAATTGACATTGGGGTAAAATTGTATTAAACAAAAACAAATAAGTTAAAAATAGGACAAAAAAAGGTGAAAGTCCAATTAAACCAGCCCAATCGACTTTATCGGGCCCAAATTGCACCGAACCGTAATCCTTCCACTGCAGAGAGCGGGAGGTAATCGCTGCTCTGTGAGGCCAGCCTGACGCGGTGCCCTCCACTCTAAAGGCCGCGAATCTCAACCCTTCGATTGAAACTCACGACCCAACTCACCACTTGGAATGGGCGGTCCAGATTACGCAATCAAGGGTCCAGCCAACCGGCCCGGTTCAACGTCCAATCACCCTTATTGCCTCCACTCGGATTACAAGCCCACGCGACTAGGCTCGGCGATAGTTATACGCGGGAAAATAATTAATATATTGGTCAGAAGATGTTTTCATTTACGATGTGGGAGGAAATCACCTTTTTCATTTCAAATTCCAATGGAATTAATTTCAAATTTCCAATATTTTTTTTCTGAAAAATAAAATCTATATATCATCAAGATTATTATGTATTTTACAATATAAAATAAATATTGAATGTTCAGATTCCGCTACAATTTTGGAACAAGCTTTTTTCATTCCAGTTTTCGAAATTTTGATTTTCTTTTATTATTTCGAAACGAAAATTGCAATTAATTTTTCATTTTTCATAAATAATATCCTTTGTTTTTTGGAAACTTAGGAGTGATCCTGCAATAAATCTTTTAGTGCATTATTTTGACCCACCATGCATAAAATTCTGGCTCCGCCATCGGTCGTAGAGGAAAAGTATAGGATTGATCGTGCAAGAACATTGCAACAACTTAGCAAATCCGTTCTTGAGAATTCGGGGTCCTAGACGAGGTTTAAAGAACAACTGAAAACTTTGGCCCCGATTTGGTAAACCATTTTTTTATTAATGGGTGTTCGAAATTGAATGTACTAAAAAAATATAAATAGTATTTTCTAAAAATGATGACATAAAAGATTATGGGGGTTCGGGGACAATGCTCCTATACTTATGCTCTACGACCGTTGGCCGTGATTGACATATACCATTATTTATGGATCAAATTAAATTTTAATTCTTATTTTTGTTGTACTTACTCATCTTGACGTAGAAGGCACACGAGTTTCAAGTGGCCCCACGTATTGTGTAAAAAACATTGGATAGATGATTCGAACTTGTATCATTTGATTCAACACTCTCTTACTCACCGACTAAGACTACCCTCACGAACCAAACAACCGAATCATAATTTAAAAATGTGTCACAAAAAAAAAAAAAAAAAAAAAAAAAAAAAAAAAAAAAACAACTCACCTCATAATTTAAAAATGTGTTAAAAAAACAAAAAAAAAAGGTGAAAGTTCAATTTGGACAAGCCCAAGTGACTTTTATCGGACTCGAATTGCACCGAACCGCAATCCTTCCACTGCCGAGAGTGGGAGGTTATCGCTGCTCTGTGAAGCCAGCCTGACGCGGTGCCCTCCACTCTAAAGGCAACGAAACCCGACCCTTCGATCGAGCCTCGAGACCCAACTCCCAGCTTGGAATGGACGGTCCAGATTAAGCAATTAAAGGTCCAGCCACTTAGGCTAATCAAATGTCCAATCACCTTAATACCTCCACTTGGATTATAAGCCCACGTTACTAGGCTCGGTGTCTTAATCATGCAATTAGTGGATTAATAAACTCATCCCAAGATGTATCTTCTAACGATGTGGGATAATTTGCTAAATCTACTAGCTCTTATCAAACCATATTTTAGAAATGCACAACCAATGTTTTGTCAAGAAAGAAGTGCATTATTCCTTCTTTTTGAAATTATTTTACTGTTTTACACTTATTTTTTGTACAAGTCATATTTCAGAAATTGAAAGTTGAGAGAATTTCGAATTTTATAGGAATGTTTTGAAATAGTGAACAAAATCTCAATGTGATCAGTAAATGTCCCGCTGCAATTAGCATTTCAAATTTATGAATCAATATAGTCGCTTAAACAATCGATGTAGCACGGAAACTTCAATTTTTTAACGTTTCCACTTCTCGGACATGTTTCGTGTCCCAGAGGACACCTGCCGGACACTTCATGGGTCATTTTATAATTTCTAAAAAGTTTGAGACATGTGTGGATATCAAAATTTTTAAATATATTTGTTGTTTCCTTAATTATTTGCATGATTTAATGATCAATTACAAATTGATAATAAAATATATTTTAAATATGTTTGTATGACAAAAAAAAGTTATATATGAATAAAAACTTATATATGTTTATATATATCATATTTATAAATATACTTCTATATTTTCAATATTTACATATTTCCCCCAAACTCTCCGTATCTCCGTTTCTAGGGCATGCCGTTTTCATAGCTTTTATACATATGTATTTTTTCCTACCATGGAATTCTAAATACTTATTTAACACTTCATTTTTATATAACAAATTTGATTTACTTCCTATCATATTCAAGGTTGCAAATGAGGGATACTTTGAAAAGGAACAATAGAATTCCGATTTCTTTGCAAAATATCGCTTATGTGTGGGCAATTGCAGTCGAAGTTTACGGAAGAAGACGAAAGAAAGTACAAATATCGCTTATGTGTGGGCAATTGCAGTCGAAGTTTACGGAAGAAGACGAAAAAAAGTACAAATATCGCTTATGTGTGGGCAAACAGAGGCTATTTTACTAAGATTACTAGAAGCTATTTTACCATTGACTGAAATCAACAGTGTAATACAGTTAATTTTACTGTCCAAAAAAAATGTAAATACAAAGATAATACTTCTGATAAAAAGCTATTCATAGAAATTTGCTTCTTCCGTAAAAAAAAACATATGTTTAATTTCTGGGTCTTGTCTCAGTTAGACGGTCTTTGACAAGCAGAAAATAGCTGCCAGCTGACGAAAGCCATCGCCAACGAAGTGAAAAGCTCGAATCCTACTACTTTTGGGAATTGCCATTCCAATCCCCGTCTCATATAGCTGCAAGAATCTCCAAACAACACACAAACGGCATAAATAAGTGCGTGCATTATATTAACAGATAAATCGTCGTAATACATTGATAAACGATAATGTAAGATGGAAGTGTAGGCAGAGAGAAATCACACCTTGTGATAGATGGCATTGTTGCCAAAATCCCTGCACAAGCGTATATAATCGGAATCAAGGTTTTGGGCTTGTTTTTCCTAAGCCACATCAAAGAGCTCAACGAAGCAAGTGATATACTCAACACCTGAAACGGTTGACGAGACATAATTATACATACACCTTCCGAAAATAAGTAAACAATAGAGTAGAATTCAAGAGTTTTTAACTGGATTAAAAAAACGAACAAAACTAGTAATATAACCAATACGATAGAAGAAATTCCGTACCAAATTGGCATTTGCTTCGAGACCCTGCAAGATGTAGTCCCATGTGAATTCTAAACCTCTAGCACCTACCCAAAGGGGTGCCAGCCTATGCAGGACAGCATCGGCAAAAGCCCAACCTGCCAAAATTGAGAATCGGAACTTAAATATTCCGAAAGGAAGCAAATGCATATATAGATAGCCATTGGAAGTAGGTTAAAATAAAACGAGCATTATATAAGTGTCATTCTGATTTTATCCCCTCATTTTAATTTTTTTCAAGCTGCTGTCAAGTGCCTAATAAAAAACGAACATTGAGAATCATCAATAGATATTAGCTTGCATATTGAAGCGATAAATGGTCTTATTTATAGATTGATTGACACGTTAAAAATACTTGGTGGACTCTGTAATCGTTACGTCGCGGGTTAATATTTTTATACCATAATTACGATATGGAAACATCAGATAGTAACTAAAGAAAGAAAATAGCACAAGCAAGAGAAAATAATTATTCCAATTATGAACCACTCTTTTCTCCAGCATTAGTAATAACTAAAATGTAACATTATTTGTCCATGTTAAAACGTAAGTTGTCGCACTAAATCAACAAAATCTCGAGCAGTGAACTCAGAAGAAAAGATACAAAAAGAATAGAGGAATTACACTCACCGAGCCCAACCGCTTGGAATTTGTGATTTTGAGAGATATTCCTGTGAGTCAATTGTGTCAAGGCGAAATAAATCCCGGCAACATCTACGAACCCAATCAACGCTTTCAACAATTCCTGATATAAAAAGAGAATGGAACAACAGCAATTCAAAATTATTCATGATCCAATAAAATATATCTGATGAATAAATAAATATGCCAAAATTAGAAAAACAATCATAAGTCCAACAAGTCAAAATGCGTAAACTAGAGAGATTACCTGATATGGATCGAAAGTGTCGCTTTCAGATACCTTAAGAAACGTTGCAAGACAAACAAGCTGCGGAAACAAAATGCGTCTGGGTATTATGATTTCATAGCAATGAAGAAAACAAACCATTCAATCAACCACCAACCTTCACCAACGCCGTTACGAGATAAACGACACCTGTTCTAATCGAAGTGCCGATTGTATCATATTCAGATCTGTTGGAATAAAACTAGTCAACACTCAATAGTCAATACAGATGCAATTTCACATTTTCAATTCATATTTACTATCTACCAAACCAACAAAAAAAAAAAAAGAACTATTTTTTATTTAATTGAAAACTGAAATACACAAATTGCTGCAATTGAAAGCGCAACCTAAAAAACAACGAATTTACCTAGATTGATGAGAAATTAGGTAATCCAACATTCATCTCAGATAAATTCAATGGGTTTAATTTTCCGCAAATACATACATACGTCTATCATTGCCCAAAATTGACAGAAAAAAAATGAAAAGTTTGAAATTCAGCTTCAACAGCAGTAACAATGGCGGCCTTGTCATTCACTAGGAGATCTGATGAAATTATTAAATATCACGTTGTAGAGATTTGGGGGGGGAAAATTATAGTAAAAAACTTACAACGGCGTAGCTGAGTAGTAGACGGCGTGAGGGCCAAAAGTCAGAATCGCGCAGTTGAAAAAGTGAAATAATGTCATATTTACTCAATGTGTTTCTGTGTGAAAGAGAGAGAAGTGTGTGTGTGAGAGAGAGGGAGAGAGAGAGAAAGAAGAGAGAATTTTGGCAATGGAGAAGTTGCAGAGCTCAGAGGTGAGAGTCGACGGTAACTGGATTTAGGCTGTAAATATTGATTGGGCTTTAATTATTATTAAATAAATAATTAATCTTTTTTTCTTTTTTAGGAATATAGCTTTTGTTATTGAGCAAATTACGGCCACCATGAGACTAAAAAAAAAAAAAATTTCTTTCATTTAGGTAATTACAGTTACCCCCTCCTTTTAAATATTTTTATATAAAATTTATGTAATTCGGTTTTTTACCAAACCAAATCATATATTCTGTTCGGTAAACGGTATGAAACGTTGGCGTACCGAAATTTCGGTTCGATTTTACGGATTTAACATCCCTAAATTTACATCTGTATGGATTTTTTCGTAAGATAGTATATAGTTGAGGGGGTAGCTGTAATTATCCAAACAAAAGGGGTTTTTTATAATTTGACCATAAAGGTAGGTGGCCGTAATTTGCGCTTTATTATTTATTGAACAAAGAGATGAGTCGCGACCGGATGATGTTCGAATAGTCAAACTTTATTGAATCATTGAGTAGTTTGATGTGTATAAACAAAGATCCGACATCTGGTGAAATACACTATGTGGCTTTGCACTATAGATCTACATAAATAATTAACCACTAAGAACATATATACATGTCTATTTTATGCTATACTGGGTGAAATACACCAGAGAGGTCTTTACCATTCATATAAACACAAATATATACACCCGCATTGGTGTGTGTAGATCAACGGTAAAAAATCACCCAGTATAATCTACACCAGATCTATCATAGAAATAACCACATACACATTAGTGTGCGCATTATTATATGTAAATCAATGATCTGTAGCTATATTATATATTTCACCAGGTATAAGTTCTACAAAATCAGTAATTCAACGCTCCATGCATCGAAGCATTTTCTTCGTTGTCATTGTTGTTGTCAAAACAATTTTTTCCACCTTTTGTCTATTGATGTTTACAAGTTATAACAATTCTTTGAATTGAATTATAACATGTCACGATCCATGATAAATACATGCTCCAACTTTACTTATTTAGATATATAATATTTATTTTATATTTAAAATATTAAAAAAGAAAAGTCAATCAACACAATATTGAATATTATACAACAAACAGAAAGATACTTAAGCAAATTGAAAACCATTGCTCCTAATAAAGTAGATCAAGCATATAGGTGGGGAGACAATCTTGGTGTAAGAACAACTTCAAGTGGAGTGACTTTCATACTAGTAGCACCAAAACTCCCAGTCATATCAACACCTTCACCAAACGGCACCGTTTCAATATCGAAACCATGCAATAAACTAGCAAGCGCGTACTCCGACATTTGTAGAGCGAACGCAATTCCAGGGCATACCCTTCTCCCTCCGCCAAACGGGAGCAGCTCAAAGTGGTTGCCTCGAACATCGACCTCTTTATGGCTCGTAAGAAACCTCTCGGGCTTGAACTCAAGCGGTTCGGGCCAAACACGCGGGTCCCGGTGGAGCTTCCATATATTCACGATGAGTCGTGTGCCAGCTGTCACGTGGTACCCGGCCACCGTGCAGTCCTCGACCGACTCGCGTGGGGCCGGGAGTGCCGTGGGTGGGCAGAGTCGGAGTGTTTCTTTGATTATGGATTTGATGTATACTAGGTTTTCGGTGTCGGATACCCTCACTTGCCTTTCTCGTCCGACGTGGAGGTCTAGTTCTTGGCGGGCCCTTGTGATGACGTGGCGATTGTTGAGGAGCAACGATAGAGCCCATGTGAGGGTGGCGGTCGTCGTATCGGTTGATCCTAAAACCATTGTCTGCAAACGAGGATGTAATATAGACATACATAATGTGATTAAAGAATATTTATTATCTTTCTCATGTTTCAAACAACATCATCTACAATTATTAAAAAATACACCCCCAATGCTATCAATTATATCTAATTGTTCAGAAAAATCTCATTTTCAACAGGTCTCAGTAATTGCATCTCATCCATTAATTTAGTACTTTTATCCAAGAAATATCATTAAGAAAAAAAAAAAAAAAGCCAATGAAAAAGTTGCAAACAAAACCATATATATTACCTGGCAAATCGCTTTATTTATCGTATCAGCATCATAGGCAGGAAATTCGAGCGCAAGCCGATCAGAAGCAACCATCATCTCAGACATAAACCCTTTATTCTCTTCAAAATCATCATCACAACTATTGCCCTTGTTTTTCTTACATCGGTCTAGCCACACTTGTAACATACAATCCATCTCGTTCGCAGTTTTCTTAAACGCCCTGTAATAATCCGTCCCACCAAAGAAACCATCAAACCGCTTGAGAAACGGAAGCACGTCAGGTACCGTAACAACCCCCATCATCCGAAAAAACTCGTTGATCGCCCCCCGCCACCTGTCACTACTCCCCACCCCCAATCCATCCATCTTATTCTTCTCCACATCGCCCGCTACTATCCTCACAATCAAACCGAGCGTCATTTCCCCAAAGAATTTCTTCATATCCAACGGCACCTTTTCTCCATAAAGGTACAACGACCTCATCATGGCAGTAACCTCCGTTTCGTACAAATTTCCGAGCTTTGCGACTTTTCTGTTCGAAAGAAGAGTATGCATGGAAATCTTGCGAAGCTCCCGCCAGTAGGGCCCGTAGTCGCTGAATCCAAACATGGCGAAATTGTAGCACATGTGCTGAATTGCAGCGGTTTGCGGGCGGTTGCAGAAGATTAGGTCGTTTGTGGTGAAGCATTCTTTTGCTATTTCCCAGCTGCTCACTATCAGGGCTCGGTGTACGCCTAACCGGATAGTGAAAATCGGGCCGTATTTGTCTGCGAGATTTGATAGTACGATGTGAGGGAGCTCGGGCCCTGAAAGCAAGGACAGGTGTCCGATTATAGGCCAACCACCTTCAGCTTCTGGGGGTAGTTTTTTCTTGATTCTTCTTCCTCGTATGGTTATTACAAGGAAACATAAACTAACGGTTAAAATTATCGATATAGTAACCAACGCAGGAAGCGAAATAGTCGGTCCCATTTCCATGGCTTGATATATAAACTAGTGCTTATTATAGAATGAACTAGTGATTGCCTCAAAAAGTTTGATTATTGTCCGGAAAACGAAACGAGTGAGTGAAACAATTGGCCAAGATCAATGATATATAAGGTTGAAGTAGAAAGTAACTGAAAATGGACCAAGGTGTCTGAACAACTAATAATGCAAATGCGGACAAAAAAGCAATGGCGATTTTTTCAACGGGACCCCACGTATTGATGTAACAACAAGACATGGAAATGAAGAAAAATCAAATAAGAAAGGTGAGGAGACAATCGTGGGGGTAAGAACAACTTCAAGTGGAGTGGCTTTCATATTAGTCGCACTCAAACTCCCGGTCATATCAACGGCCTCACCAAACGGCACCGTTTCAATATCGAAACCATTCAACAAACTAGCAAGGGAATATTCCGTCACCTGAAGCGCGGAAGAAATCCCGGGGCATACCCTCCGATCCTGCCGCCGCCAAACGGAAGCAATTCAAAGTGGTGTCCTCAAATATCGACCTCTTTATAACGGCTCGTAAGAAACCTCTCCGGCTTGAATTCCAGTGGAACCGATGGAGCTTCCACACGTTGACGATGAGCCGTGTGCCAGCTGGCACGTGGTAACCGACTCGCGTGGTGCGTAGAGTCGGAGGGTTTCTTTGATTATGGCTTTGATGTAGACTAGGTTTTCGGTGTCGGTTACTTTCACTTGTCTTCCTCGGTCTAGTTCTTGGCGGGCCCTCGTCATGACGTAAAGATAGATCCCACGTGAGGGTGACGGTCGTTGTATTTGTTGCTCCTAAAACCATTGTCTGCACAAGATTATATTATATATACATACACAATCTTTGTTAAAGAAGGTTTAATGTATTGTTACATTTTTTCAAATTTTAATGAGATATTTGTAACTTGATATATTATTCAAAAAGATTATTGCAATGAACTCACTGATTAGTTTAATAAAATACTACATTCAAACTAAATATCCAAAATGGACCACACCACTATTAATTTCAACCAAACAACATATTCTAATTAATATAATTCAAAGCAGACAAAAAAAATATCATTTTCAATAGATCTCAATAATTGCATATATTCCATTAAATTATTACTTCTCTCACAAATTTTCATCAATTTAACAAAATCCAAAAGATATACTAAACCAAACATATTCTAAGAAAATTATCTCAACATCATGGTATCAGGAAATCCAAACAAAAATGAAACCATATAAACCTACATTTAAAAAAAAAAAACCAAAATACCTGGCAAGTTGCTTTGTTAATCGTATCAGCATCGTACGCAGGGAAATCGTTAGCAATCGTATCGGCGTAAACCAGCATCTCCCTCATAAGTCCTTTATTCTCTTCACAACTAATACTTCCCTCGTGTTTCTTATGGTGGTCTAGCCACTCTTGTAGTATACCATCCATATCTTTCGCCGTCTTTTAAACGCCCTGTAATAATTAGTTGCGCCAAAGTAACCGTCAAACCGTTTAAGAAACGGAAGCACATCGGGTACTGTAACAACCCCCATCATTCTGAAAAACTCGTTTATCGCCCCCCGCCACCTGTCACTACTCCCCGCCGCTCCGTCCATCTTCTTCATCTCCACATCACCGGCAACTATTCTCACAATCAAACCGAGCGTCAGATCCCCGAAAAAATTCTTCATATCCAACGGCAACTTTTCTCCGTAAAGGTACAACGATCATCATTGCACTCACCTCCGTTTCGTATAGATTTCCGAGCTTTGCAACTCGGTTGTTCGACAGAAGTGTAAGCATGGAGATTTTGCAAAGCTCGCGCCAGTAGGGCCCGTACGGGCTGAAACCGAACATGGCGAAATTGTAGCCCATGTGCTGAATTGCAGCGGTTTCTGGGCGGTTGCAAAAGATTAGGTCGTTTGTGGTGAAGCATTCTTTTGCTATTTCGCAACTGCTCACTATCAGTGCTCCGTGTACACCTATTTGTCTGCGAGGTTTGATAGTACGATGTGAGGAAGCTCGGGCCCTGAAAGTAAAGACAGGTGTCCGATTATCGGCCAACCCCCTTCAGCTTCTGGGGTTAAGTTTTTCTTGATTCTTGTTCCTCGTTTGGTTACTACTACAAGGTAATAAAAACTGACGGTTAAAAGCGTTGGTAAAGTAACTAATACAAGAAGCCAAATAATCGTGTCCATTTCTGATGAACTAAATACGGTTGTATCGAATATTGCTTATTATGGAATGAACTAGTGACTATCTCAAGCAACTTGATTGTCAGAAAACGAAATCAATGAGTGAAACAACTAGCCAAGATCAATGCTAATAAATGAGTAGATATGAAAACAAAATTGTGGACACGGACAAGAGTTAAAAATGGACCAACTTGTATGAACAATTAATAACGCAAATGTGGACAAATTTAAACAAATATTTCTTTGAACGGGGACCCCACGTTGATTTGCAACTTGTATGACAAGACAAGGTGGGAAAGAAAATGCATGTATATGATAACGAAGATACGTTTAATAAGAAAGATACTTAACAAGCCTGATCTCAATCACCAACCTTCACTATCGAATCTGTGGAAATAGAAAAGCTAAGGATTTAATATCAACCAAATAATACCAAGGGGAGAACATTCAATAAAACTGTTTCTAGAAATATATCTGGAAAAAAATCACTTTCCTGACGTCATTTTTAACCAACAAAATGAAATTTCCGACACACAGGAGCAAGGCTCGAGACAACGGTTGCATACGCTGCCACGGAAACCTCTGTTATAGTTCCATTGCAATGCCACTGCTGGAACATATAATTTTGTATACGTTTGCTATCATATTTTCTTACAAAGATATTACTTTTCGTAAGTTTACAATCACATTTATCTAGTTTATTGTCAGATTGTGTATATGCGCTCGCCTGTAAGATACTACTAAAACTGAAAATTATAATAATTATTATTATTAAACTATAAAAATACGAAAAAACACCATAAATAGTAAAATAGTCAAATTGCAATCCTTCTATAACTTGAAAATTCTTAAAACATTCCAATTTACAGAATTCAAATATCTTTAAAAAATCACCAGAAATATATATTAAAAATAAACACACGTTTTTTCCGTACCTCAACGACATGCGCCACATCAGCTATATCACTACCACGTCCAGACACATCGGTTGCAACCAACACATTATACTTCCTAGCCTTAAAACCTTCGTGGCTCCCCTCTCGAGATTCTTGTGACTTCCCACCATGAAATATCGTCACTCGATAATCCTCTCTCCGCAAAACCTTAAAAAAAACTATCAACAACATATTTTGAGTTGACAAAGACAATAGCTGTCTTATCATTGCCAAGATCATCCAACAATTTCTTCAATCTATACATCTTATCATTCTCCCTAACCATAGTAACACGTTGGGTAATGAGTTCAGTTTGCCTTCCTGCAGTGCCGATGTTTACGACAGCTGGACTTTTCAAGTACTTTTTCGCCAGCCGCTCAACAGAAGGCGGCATCGTAGCACTGAACATACAAGTGGTTCTGTATAGCCCTTTTTTAATTAAGCTCTTCATCTTCATCCTCTGATTTCATGTTGCTCGACGGAATCGCGTCTTGTACACCAACAACTTGTTGTTCGAAACCCAAATCAATCATGCGATCAGCTTCATCAAGAACGACACAACTACACTGATTGAGAACTAAATAGCGCCTCTCCAGCCTTTGTAAGAAATGCTGAAATACGCCCTGAAAATTCTCCGGTCTCTCTCGGTCATTTCGTCGAACACCTTGCGGGACCAGTGGCGATCGACCCTCATCTCAAAGGTATCATAAGAATCATAAGCATGTTCCTTCTTCTTCTTCTTCTTCTCGATTCCATCCTTGTCATTCTTCTGTTCACTCCGTGTGGGTTTCGGTAGAGGGAGTTGATGGTCTTCGTGAGCTTTTGAGGCTCCTCTTTGGTGAGAAACGCCGGGATTCTTCACTCCGTTCATCACTTCGCCGGAGGACCGACTAGTCGGAATTGTTGGGAATTAGGGTTTGAAGCCCTGGCAAAACCATATACTGTATGTGGACTTGGTTCAGACTTCAGAGGCAAGGCAACGGCTCCATTTTTTTTTTTTCAAATGCATATATAATAATGATAAAAACAAAATATTATTTTAATAAAGCAAGAATTATGCATAATAAATATTTTAATTTCAAAAAACAAAATTTACAGCAATTGTTGAATCTATTTACTAAAAAAAAGATATTTTAATATTTTTGAGAAACTTAATAAGTCATTCAAGCTTCCCACATTTCAAAACTAAACAACATTACTTAAAGTTTCAAATTGCAAAAATTAGATTTAAACTTTAGCCAATCACAATCGTCGTCTTTATATCGTTTTTTTCTTTCTTTCTTTCTTAGATGTGAATTTCCGTCCCGTAGTTTTCCAGCCGATAATGGTGCTTCTTAGAGCTGTAATGTTCTTTCCGGCGTTTAATTTAATGGTATAATTGTCTGGGTTCCTGTAGTCGAGCTATTTCTTTTGATAGTGATTTTGTATGATTTGGAGCTATGGATCTGATTATTTGGTCGTTTTACCGGGCATGCATGTGTATTTCGAGGATGGTGGTTCTTTTTGAAAGGTAACTTATTTTCCGGCAGTCGGAATTTGAGGGGTTAAATACACATCGTTGGATTCCTCTTGTCGAAATCTATATATTTTTATGTTAATTATGTCCAATTTGATAGTCAAATTTGTTTCTATGATTTTTTTTATTGCGCACGTTGAACCTTGTGTTTTTTGTTGTTGTGATTCGTCACGTTCGCAACTATGGCCTTTCTCTTCATCTCTTGTCTCAATTTTCATTGATTTTTGAGTTTTTTGAAGCTTCGTCAATTTATACACGAGCATGTATAAATTTTTCAAGAACGTCATATTCTCCGAATCGCAGGTTGCCTCCATATATAACCATGGTTAAGCTCTGCAAATAATTTCATGATTTTTTGCTGTTAAGATCATAAACAAAATTGAAAAGAATTCCCAAAAACACAGATTTTCCTCACTAGCTTAATTAGCATAATTAGACATAATCATTAATAAATTAGTCTGTCATTAAAAAAAAAAGGATTAATTAACATCTAAGAAGGGAGGAATTAGAGGGTTCAATTTGCCAGCTTGGTCTTCCTAGGCTAAATTCTAGATCAAGCAACACATCAGAAGTACCAGAAGACAACCTACTCAAACTACTCTCTAACTTCTCCTTGTCTGAAAATCGCATTTTCTCGTCCGCCACCTCAGCTTCATTTACCTACACGAATCGCACCGATCGATTTTTTTTTGTTAATTATATTATACTAATTATTTAATAATCGATATAATCGTTTGGTAATTAAAACGTGCATATATATGTATTATACCGTGATTAAATCGAACCCTGCTCGGGAATTAGTCGAAGTGGAATTATCTTGCTGGCATGAAGGACTTGGTACAAGGTTGTCTGGATATGATGATGATGATGATTTCCATTGAGCCCTGCTTGTTCATAAGATTCAAAATTTAAAAATAATAATAATAATTCACAAGCAATTATTATACAAGCTAATAAAATGCAAAATTGTAAGATTGTGAGTGACAATCTATATAGTTTTATTTTCTTTCTTGTTTACAAGATTATTATATTTATTATATTATATCTTTTCATATATCTATTTGTATATTTTTATTTAATTTTTACATTACATCTGACTTTTTACTCTTGTTTAGATTCTAGCAATTCAGCCGTCCAGGAATGAAGTCAACAAGTCCAGCAAAGCATTTTTTCAAACAATATTTATTATGGGACAATTATTTTTGCCACCCTCGAGGTAACGTCAAATTAAAAAAAAAATTTTTACAAGAAACCCCTTGTTCACTGGTAAGTTTGACACCGTAAGAATAGATGTTTAAGACAATACATAGTTTACGAGTGATTGTAATTTCTCAAACATAAGAGATTCTTTTCGTAATTTAATCTTACGAACGAGGTAGTAGACGTAATTTATTCTTTATTATGTGACCCCTAAAATTGCACCAAATGTCACCCTAAGCTGGCATTATTACAACATTATATTGAGATTTGAACCTTCTCTTTGACTTTCTTCTTTCTTTTTTCTTGAGATTCGTACTATGAAACATCTAATTGATGTGAGGTGTAATTTTATTTTATTTTTGTTTCAAGATTTTATAGGTAAAATACAAATGACATTAAACAAACAAACAAACAAAACCCTATATATATGGTATCAATATTTTCAAATTCCATTATTATCCTCACACCATTTATTAAGTACACAAACACTTATGCAAAGAAACTACATTCTCTGATCAATTTATATAATTAACCCAACTAATTATCTATATAACCTCAATCAATAAGATATATAAACTACTAAATTAATAGTTGTAATCAAAGTTCGAACTTCGAAGCAATTACGTTATTATGGCCTTACAACACTAATAATGGTACTGATACTGGTACCACTCAGCTGTAACAGTATAATAGTTATACTATTTGTCTTCTCGATTATCATAGAAATTTGTAAGATTCGACAAAATCTAGAATCAATGGAGTTTATATATAATCATCATGCCACTTTATTTATTTAAAAAAATTAAAAAATAAAAAAAAAATCATGATGATTGATGGCAGGATATAAGAAGATATAAGCCACAATATATGGTACCATACAGAGAAAGAAAGAGAGGTCCCAGGCCAATATATAGTGTAGGTGGATATATTCTTTGGGAAATGATGGAAGAATATATATATATAGTGCAGTACTTATATACAAGAATATATAGTGCACCTATTAGGACATATAAAAACAGACAAAAATTCCCGAAAAATAAAAGACAAACAAATTTAGAGAGAGAGAGAGAGAGAGAGAGAGAGAGAGAGAGAGAGAGAGAGAATTATTACACTAACCTTTGATTATTATCAGACTTTTCATCATCTTCTATTTCTGTAGTAATATGCAGTTTCAGCCCAACATCTATCTCCCCTTGACCTGCAATATTATTATTATTATTATAAATTGATATAAAAGTTATTCCATTCTAACGAGTACGATTGGACGAGAATTTTTTTATTAGCAGTTAAAAATTTTGAAGAAAATATGACTAAAATATTGACGAAGTTTAGATAAATAAAAAACTCACATTGTTCATATTAACGAGTACGACTGGACAAAAATTTGTTTCAGTATAATTAAATAAAATATAGTAAATTTCAACTAGGTGAAACTCTCTTTCATTAGGATTAATAAAAAATGCAAAGATTGTTTGGAAAAAAAAATCTTGCAATAGATAAAAATTTCATAGATCGAAGAAGTCAATATCTAACTAATCACAATTGATCCTAAGACATTTCATTCACATTAAATGCAGCAACACACGTAAAAAAAATTCAACAAATACTTGTAACAATGTAGAGTAAGTAATATAGTTATGATTATTCAAATTGTTGAATTATTTATAACCATTATTATTTGAGGTCCAAATTTTTTTTCTTCTACAAATCAGGGGCCCGTGGCGACCGTCTCTCGGTCCATGATGTTCAGTACGATTTATGCTTCTGAATTTATTTATTTTGTCGCCGAAAAAATCATGATTAATGGAAGCACAAACAAAGAGAATAATATGCAATAATGGGACCTTTTAATTTTTGGAGGGGGGGGGGGGAAAGAAAATCCAAATTTATTTACCTGTTCCTCTGTCAGTGCTCTTCACTGTTCTATACATCTGCATGAAAGAAAAAATAAAAAAATAAAAAAAATTATAAGATAATAAACAAGAATTCCACATTGCAAAGATTATAACATGTACTTTTTTGTAGAGAAGAAGATGCCCTTTTGTCCTAACCCATTTTGTACCCAAACTCCCACATTCAAACCAATATATACATACATATATATGTATAACCATCATTTCAGTTCCATTGCAATTTGCAATGTCGCAGTTATTTCACGGTCGGAATTTTTTTTTTTTTTTAAATACTAAAATAATTTGGAATTGTTTAAAAATATTATTACATGCTAGAGTTATATATATAGTTGCAATAATTATGGAAAATATAATTAAAAAAGTACGTTTGCTGCATTAATTAAAAAAAAAACTGACCTGCAAGTGACTCTTAACGTGAGCTAGGGTTAGATCCTTCACATTCATCAGCTCCAATACAGACTTTGGTGTTGCTCCTGCAACAATTATATTATATTTATCAATTAATTAATTAATTTACAAGATTGCCACATATATATATATATGTATGTATATGTATATGTACTTTCATGGCCGCCGAGAAGCTGAACTGCGTGCACGAAATGGGCATGTAGGGTTGAAGTCCATCTCATTCTAGGAGCACGAACGCTTCGTCGAACACCATTGTTGCTCACTCTCGAGCTTCGCTTGAACTCTCCGCCGCCGTATATCTGTCGGTGATAATGCTGGTGGTGGTGGTGGTGGTACAAGTTCGATCTCGGCGGCGGTAATAAATTATTATTATTTAATGATCCCAGACTCAAGGTGGGTGGCTGGAGAATTACTACCGGGTTGGTGTTGAAACTCCGGCCGGAAAACCCATTTTCATGGCTCAGATCGCTTCCGCCGCTGCTGGCGGAATCAGCCGCCGCCGTAGAGGAGCTCCGACGATCGCGGCGGCAGTTAGGCGGAGATGGTGGTACTGAGGGGGGGCTGATCTGTAACGAGAGATCGGTCATCGCGGAACCGGCTTTGGCCGCCATTATCAAAGGGTTTGAGCTGATGAAATACATTTTTTTTTTGTGTGTGTTTTCTAGAGAGAGAAAGAGGAGAGAGAAAAAAAAGTAGGGTTTTGGGGAAGAGAGAAATGAAATGGAATTAAGGAGCAAAAGAGCAGAGTGTGATTATATCATGAGTACCTTATGATTTGCATGGCTGTCTCTAAACAATGTCTCTCTCTATATATATATAAATATAGATACAGTCACTGTGTTTTTCTAGAGAGAGAGAGAGAGAGAGAGAGAGAGAGAGTAGGCTTTTAAAGATGATATATAGGTAATAGGGATGAAAAGGAAATGAAAGAAGGTGAACAGAGAATTAAAGGAGTTGCAGAAACTATGACTAGTTTCAAGAGAGATTCATAATAATTAATTAATTAATAATACTGTAAAAAAAAAGATATTTTTTTATTTTATTTTTGGGGTGGCTGAAATTATCAGGAAAGAAAAAGGTTTGCGAAAAAGGGAAGTTGTGTATTTAAGAATGCAGAGGCATCAGGGGGGGGGGGGGGGGGGTCAGATGAAAGAGGAGGTGCAGGCAATTTTCGAGAAAACAAAAAAGGGATGAGTTAATTAATTACTACTGTGTTTTTCCCCTGTTTTTATTTTCTATTTTATTTTTTGTACCTGAAAAAATGAAATTCTAATCTCTTAATAAATTGATGGATGTGAAACGCGGGAGTTATATGCTGCATCGAGTTAATTACAATGGGTGATTGTTAATCGTAAATGAGTTAATTAATGATTTATAGACAACCCTGCTCGAGTGTTGTTTTTCTTATAAAATAAATAAATAAGCTGTACATAGATTAATAAAAAAATTTTAAAAACAACTAATAAGCATACATATACGTGAGTGTCAATATATGACTATGCAAATTTATAGTTAACAAACACTCGAAGTAAATAATCCGGTGCAGCATAGAATTTCCCGTGAACCGGCCCTTTATTTTCATGTGGCTGGTTAAAATATCAATTTTTTAAGCCTTTTACTAATTAATAATCATCTTCATATTTCATTTATGCTTTTCCTTTTCTTAAATAAGTTAGATGTACAAATTAATTTCTGGAATAAATTTTGTATTTTATATATCTATATGTAAATTAATTTCTAATAACTATTTAAACCTAAAATTCAATACCATTTAATTTGTAAAGCTGTGTTATGAATATAGGCTCTAGGTCTAATTAGCACCAAGGCCAATAAGCAAAAAATCTTAGTGTTGACCACTTTTTTGTTGACTTTTTAGTCCAGCTTGTTGTTTTGTATGTTTGGCAAAATTGTAAATAATAGTGTTGGTGTGCACGTACGTTGATAAACATCCAGCTGTACACGTGGGAATTGCCAATGACCAGCCAAAAAAAAGTAAATGCATTTTTATATATATTATATATATAATATATATATTGTGTAGGGAAAGGGTAAAAAGAGAATAAGAAGAAGAAATGTGTGTGTCAGAGAGGCGACACCCGCCCTCACATGCACATGCACTCTCTCTCTCTCACTAATAATAAATGATAGGGTAAATTACAAACACCCCTGATGTATGGTCAAATTACAAAAACCCCCATATTGTTTGGATAATTACATCTACCCCTCTCAACTATGATTTTTTCTTACCTTTATGGTGCCAAATTCAACATAGTCATCTAGATTCCTGAAATGTGCTCTAGTTTGTACTCTTTGTGTAAAAAATACAGTTTTCGATGCACCACAAACTGATATATACAAGCTAAAAATCACATATTATGGTCATCTTGCTTCATAATGTAGAGTTTGAATTGAATAAAACGGGTACAAAAGTGATAATATTCCATATAATCTCGAAGATTCCACTAAATTTTGATGAGTTGAGGTGGTGGTTGTAATTATCCAAACAAGAGGGGTGTTTTTGTAATTTGGTCATACCTCAGGGGGGTGTTTGTAATTTACCTTAAATAATAATAATAAATTTTATTTATTTATTTTGCCCTACTTTTATTCTTACTATTTTGCAAGTTGATGAACATATCTCAAGGTACAAATTTTTGTCTGTAATTATGTATTTTTTTTTTTTTTGTTTTTGATGATGGAAGAACAAATAATTGTTCTTTCCTAGATATATAGAATTTATTTTGTGATTTGTGGAGAATTGTAATTAATAGTACTTGGAAAGACTAAATAGCTTCATTATTGTAGAAAATTCAAAATAATTTGTATTAAGAGTAACATAATCAAGATACGTTGATCGAATTTGGGATTAATTTATCTGTGTGAATACCTGATTAGTAAAAAAGTTTGAACTCCGTTTTTTCTTTCATTAGATAAAATCTATTTCGATCACAATTTATGTATTTTGATGTGGTTTATTCCATATAATTAAAATAAAAGGAATTGATTCCATCGTACATTTAATCTTTAGCATGATCAACATTTTTAAGGTATATGATCTCTTATTGACTTAATTGCTTTTCAGTATTGAGTTAATTATCGACAAGCAATATCGTCTGACTTGAGCATCGAAGTGTAATCGTCTGTTAACACCCTCACGTGTAACATAGTACTGTGTTAAGTGGTTTTTGCAGAAAATTAAAGACGAATATGCATCGCACACTTACCCAAAACTCGTGGCATTCGAACTCGTATTCCTTTCAACTATTCATCTCAAGTGATCCTGCATCACGTTGTATCCGTTCGTACGAGTTTTTTATTTTTATTTTTATTTTTATTTTACTTTGAACTTTATATATGTATTATGTATATATAAAGTGATACCAACAAGCCTTGTCTATTTTGTGTATGTTTAATTGGTTTAGGATGAAATATTTTAAAATAAAACAATCGACATCTATGATTAAAAAAAAAAAAAAAACACTAATCAAAGTGTTACGCAAGTGTGTGTGTGTGTGTGGAGTAGTTGCTTATGCGTAGAAGTCGTAAATTAATTTTAACAGATTGCATTTGTTTATGCAATAATCTATGCAAAATTATTATGTTTTCTCTCAATACCAATATTCCCTCCCCGTGTCCAAATATGAAATATTCTTTGGCTTTGGCCTAATCCACCCCCACCCACCCCCCGGCGCGTCGAGCCCCACCCCCAGCGCGTGCCAGAAAACCCCAACCACATTCCTCGGCGTCAACATGGCAACCCCTCACGTGACTTGTGGGCGTGACCCTGTCCACCTCATCATATTATTCTTTATTGTTTTCTTCTCTTCTTCTTACCGTGATCTTCAATATCTTTTTCCTCTATTAAAATAAAAAATAAAAATTGAATATTTTCTTTCTATTCTTCCGAGTTTCATTATGCAGCTGGGTGTATATGAACCGCATGAGCTGTACATCACTCGTTTCGATTTTTTTGAAAGGTTATAAACATGGCTCTTAAATCGTAAATCGATTTATCGAAAACTCAAATCGTAAATTTTTTATTCTTTTAAAGATAATATGAGTAATAAGGATATATAAATGTTATGATCAAGAAATTATATAATGTAATAACAAAATTCGATATTTTTTTAGAATTTATGAAATCAATTTATAAAAGTTGTGTCTTGATTCTTTGGAATTGAAATTCAATAGGTGTTTTAACAAAAAATTCAACACCATAAAATCAAAAGTTATAACATTAACATATATTTACATCTATTTCAGTATATCTATTGCAATTTTCTTTTAATACTTTGTTTTAATAATATTTTAAGACGATACACTATTGAAGAGAATGTGTTAATCAAATTAAATATTTATAATTAAATTCCATATATCTTTTTAATTAAATTTTATCATAAAAAAATATAGTAAACTTAAATTTCTTTATATTGTAAAAGTCACAAACCATAAGAATCGAATCGTAAATCGTATGATTTAATAGATTTTTGGACATTTGATTAATTAATCATAAACTCGAATCGAAAGATTTGAATCGTAAATTATAAGATTTTAATAATCATGATTATAAAAATATAAACGCAA
Organism: Erythranthe guttata; assembly: GCF_056151865.1. Taxonomy (NCBI): domain Eukaryota; kingdom Viridiplantae; phylum Streptophyta; class Magnoliopsida; order Lamiales; family Phrymaceae; genus Erythranthe; species Erythranthe guttata. Next base: position 14,702,378 of record NC_142535.1, read on the forward strand.
CGTCCTAGGGTTTCAAAATTTAACAAAAATCAAAATTACAATAATTAGAGTAGTAGCAATGCAGTAAAATCACCAATGTAATGTGATGTGGTGCATCTAATCTTAGCTAATCCCAACTCATAATTAATTAAATTAAATCAAAGTCGCATTTCCCCAAAAATCGCTAATTGTTTATACGAATGGGATCACATAAACGAACAAGACGAGAAATTCTGCTTAATTGTTTTTTTAAATCATTAATTAATATATTTTAATTAATTAATTAAATAGTTTCCCGGTCAGCGCCTGATGCGCTCTAGATTCTCCGGGAAATGAGTTATTTCAACCTCATCCCACTTGTTTAAATATTCCCTTATTTTAAAGTTTAAATATTTAATCACCCACCCGTTGGATTAATTAATCCCAATAATCAAGATTAACTTCTAACGTACACACACAAAAACACACACATATTACATATATATATAGATATATGTTTATATATATATATCCGGTCAACATGTCTCACTCTACGGCTAGTTTTCAATTGCTTATAAGACACTATATTCCATATTCCTTGTGTTTGTCCTCTCCTCTCTAGTGTATATTAATCTATATATTGTCCCAACCTCTCTCTCTCTCTCTCTCTCTCTCTCTCTCTCATGGGACGGGATTATTTAATCCCAACCCTAATAATGTGCCGGGCCGGTGCGAATCTAGCTAAGAACTTCATATGGACTGCATAAATTAAATAAAAAAACAATACAATTTACATTTTTCCGAAAACCAAACAAGAAAAAAACTAAATCCGATTCCACTCCAAAACCATCACCCTAAAAAATGAGAGATTAGTATATATTTAGGGGATTATATGTTACATCTGGTTATTTACACTGGGTGGATTTCAACCGTATATCTGATTAAATAACTACCCATTAAACACATATACACATGAGTGTGTGTCATTATATGTAAATACACGATTCATATCCAACCACTGTAAATAACCAGGTGTAGCATCTAATTTACCGTATTTATGGCTAGAAATTAAGTCTATATCCATGTTGAACGATGTGGAATATAATAATGAGCAAGAATAATAGTTTTGCCTTAGTTATTCGCATGGAGGATAATATATATATATATATATATATATATATATATATATATATATATATATATATATATATATATATATATATATATATATATATTGCTTTAGGAATTGGAATATGATATTCCATTTCTCTAGAGAGACTACAGAAGAGAAGACAAAAGAGAAATTAAGGAAGGAATCAGCGGAATGATCGCCGTTTCGACTCACGTGAGATACCACGTGTATATATATCTTACCTCATTTTTTATTATTTATTTATTTATTTTATTTTATTTAATTTTAGCTGTATAGGCAAAATAAAATAATATTTCCTAGTCTTTTATTTTTCCCATGCAAAATTTCTTACCCCAAACATATACTACAGCGGCATTTTAGGTAATACACTGCTGCTTGCCTGCTTCTGTAGATATTCATTGATTTTTATCTACAGGGGCAAATGTGTTGAAGCTGGATTTTAGTAGGGTGGAAATCGGAATGAAATTTTAAAAATCTCCGTCAGTAAAAAATTTTCATGTCGATTTTCACTGTAATTTCTTCAATTTTTTTATTAATTTAGATATTGTATATTGATTGGAAATTAAATAAGGCTTAATTGAAAAAAGAAAAATTAGACATCTCACATCATAAACAGTGAAATCACTATAGAAATGAAAGAAAACATCATAATTAACAGCTGTACAAATTAAATATATCATATATTAATTGTTGTTGTCGTTTGTTTTTATTTTTAAATAACAAAAGAAATAACAAATTATATATATAGGTCTATCGAGTAAATTCCCAAGCTCGTGCAGTAGCTTGTAAACTATACGAAAAATTTAATCCCGTAAAACAATATCTCATATCATATATATTTGATTGAATGGCCAAACAGAGGGTTCCTATATAAAAATTAACTGGCGTTCACAAATATATATGTAAAATTTATATACTTTACTAAAATAAAAAAAAATAAAAAAAATTGAATTCAAGAATAATATACATCATACATCACCACATTCAATTCACATTATTAATTTATGTGAATTAGTTTCTAGCGACAATCAGTAGCAAATAGAAAAACGCGATATATATCGAAAAAAAGATTAAAAAAAATAAAAAATAAAAATCAATGTAGTTTGTCCCATATTGAAAATGTGTATAAATTATTATTACAGCTTCAACGTTGAATGAATTAGATGAAAGAATTTACGAATCGCAGAATGTACAGAGTCCTACATGCATATGCTTTGGCAGAGCATTTCTTACCTTACTGATTGCACTGAATGTATATATATATATATATATATATATATATATATATATATATATATATATGGCCACCCCCGACTTATGGTCAAATTATGAAAACCTCCCTCCTGTTTTGGTGATTACAGTCACCCCTCACTATGTATTATCTTATGAAAATACCCCTCAAAAGGTAAATTTAGGGATGTTAAATCGGTAAAACCGGACAGAAATTTCGGTACGATAACATTCAATACCGTTTTACGAACTGAATATACGATTTGGTTAGGTAAATAACCGAATTACATAAATTTATGTAAAACTTTAAAAAAAGGGGATGGCTGTAATTATTAAAACAAAAAGTTTTTTTTCTTCATAATTTGGCCATAACTCATGAATGACAATAATTTATCCACATGTATATATAATATTATATATATGGAGTAGGATAGTATAGTAATTTTTGCTGACACAAAATATTAAAACAATGTTTAAGTAATTAATTTCCAGTAATGGCTATGCACGACAGGCGAAATAGTAAAGTGTTGTTGGACCAAAATGCCCCTATCAACCACCTCTGAGGTATGATCAAATTATGAAAAACCCCCTCTTATTTGAATAATTATATCTTCTCCTGAACTATGATTTTTTCTCACACCTCTATTCTTATGATGTCAAATTCAACATAATCATCTAGATTTCGTGGACTATGCTCTAGTTTGTACTCGTTTTGTGTAAATTTACAGTTTATGATGCACCACATTATGATATATATACAAGCCAAAAAACACATATTATGATCATCTTGCTACAAAATGTGAAAATCGAATGAGATAAAACGTGTACAAAAGTGATAATATTCCATATAATCTAGAAGATTCCAATAAATTTAAAACCGCAAGAGTGGACGTGTAAGAAGATTTTCGTAATTTGACTATAGCTCAGGGTGGTTGTAATTTACCCTAGTTTCTTACATATATATATATTACAATAAATGAGTTTATATTACATACAGTATCTGCAAAATTTCTATCAGATTACAACTTTTGACCACAGAAATAAAATTAGTGACGGTCCCTTTTCATCAAACGACCTAAATTTACTGTACATGCATATCATAATAAAGGTGACAAGATATTGTAAATACTAATGAAAATTATCATAAGTCAATCTCAGATTTTTGAAATTACGTATACTCTTAGTCTATATATACACACGTGCTTGAGAATGACTCTATCCTCGTACAAACAACATAACTAAGTAATATAATTCAAGAAAATGGCTTCCCAAAAGATGATTTTCTTGGCCCTCTTTTTGCTTATTGGCCTTGGTTAGTGTCTCTCTTCTATATAATAATTAATCATCAATTCTTGGAGTTAAATTTTTTTTTTGATTTTTTTTAAAATTTTATCTTTATTAAATAATTATGGCTAAAATAATTTATCGAATTAAAAAATCGTACAACTCACGAGCTTCTTGAAATGAAACCGACTACGCACGTTAGCAATTTCGTTTTCAATCGAGTTCGACAAATAATATTTCTATCTATTTATTAAAACCACGGTCAAAATAATAATCGCGCCCCCGATTTGTTTTAGGAGCTATTTATATTTATAATAATCCCCCCCTTTTTTTTTTGAAATGGTTGACAGTGTCGGCTCAAATTGATGTGTACAAATGCACGGTGGACGACGACTGCAATAAGTATCCAATGATTTGCTGGTTCGACGGCAAAACTGCGTCGGCCAAATTTGGATCGCCAGTTTGTTTTGAGGGATTGTGTCACTGTAGATCTTCGACGGTCTGCTTTATGAACGAAAATTGCGCCTACTTGAAATGCGATGAAGGTCATTCGCCGTTTTGTTATGAGCTATCTTGTGTTTGCAAGACGGACACCCCGGCTCCTGCCCCGGCCGCCAACATACACTAAAGGCGACGACATTATCGAAAACAAATAAAATAATAATAATAATGAAATTAGTGCTATTTTGTTTTTTTTTTATACTAATTAATCGAGTTTGAATATATATCGATGGTTCATTAATTTGAGTTTCCGGGGATATTTTATGTTCTTGCTCCAAGTGCATTGTGAAATATTGTTGAGTAGTCACTCGAATCAAGAATGGTTTAGTTCGAGTATTGTGCATCTATAGTCGACAAGCCAAACTCCGGTTAGTAAGCCTGAGTCATCTGCATTAAGAGCGACGTCCTAGCCAATTTATTGTAAAAAACAAATGTGATTAATTATTAGACCTTGCAAAGTAAAAAGAAAATAATTAATAGTCGACAAATACGGCCCGATCTTCGGTATCCGATTAGGTGTGCATCGGGCCCTGATAGTGAGCAGCGCGCTGGGAAATAGCGAAAGAGTGCTTCACCGTACCACAAACAATGTACCTAGTCCTCTGCAACAAGCCCGAAGCTGCGGCCATGCAGAAATAATTAAAAAGAATAAGATCCCGAAAATGAAAATAATAATATAATAATACTAATAACGACTCGATAATGTGGTGATCCTGCGTAGAAAATTATGAAATAAAATCCCGGACGTCATCTATATATGCTACAAGTTTGTTGTCCATATTTATTCATAAGCCGAGCCAAAATCACTTAGGAGCTGAAAAAAGAGTGTTATACGATACATTTAAGGTACTCTTGATTTTGGTATTTTTATTATAAAGAGGTGTTGAAGCAAACTTCCTTGGATTTTGCGATTGGGATTGGGCAGGATTTGTTGATGATACGAGAAGCACATCGGGCTATGCATTTTCTTTTGGCTTTTTGGTATATTTTTGTGTGCGTCGAAGAAGCAACAAATGGTGGCACAATCGTTGGCCGAAGACAAATACATTTCGGCATCATTGGCAAATGGCAACCGATCAAGTAATGTGTATAAGGAGGATTCCGGAAGATATTTGTTTGAAGTAAGACGAAGCTACTAGTCTCTTATGCGATAACAAAAATATGCTATTGCGAATTGCGATGATGAAGAACCCCGCCTATCATAGTCGCACAAATCACATTGTAATCAAGCATCACTTTCAAGTTAAGTATTATTAGACCACATAATATTATCTCATAAAATGATTTTTTTTTTCTATTGTCACCGTAGTTATGTTAATTGTTGTATGCTGTAATTTTACAAAATGCATTTCTTTAGGCACGTAGTTTAAACCGTAAATCTACATAAATAACTATCCACTAAATACACATACACATGGGCGTGTAGGTGCCCAACTGCATACACTTGATTTAAGAAAAAAATATTTATCTGTGTATATAATATAAGATTACATGTACCAGGTTTGACACTTTCTTAATTATGTTTTTTTCATAAATATACTTGTAAATATATATATTAGATTAAATTAAAAGGGTGTTTTTTCCCCTGCAAATCTCTAATAAAATACATATTTTCCAAACATTTTCACCAATTTTCTTTCTAAATATTTCCTATATTATCCTAGAATTTGCAAATGATTTTTTAAATTTGAAAGTTTTACATAATTTTATTGTTTGATGTATATACCAATAAATTAATAAAACTGGGGCGCTGGCCCTGAACTCTCGTAAACTTTTAGTCCACCAATTTTATCATGTATTATTTATATTTTTTTATTAAACTCAAATTTGAACACCCTCGACAAAATCATGGATTCGCCATTGAGTATGAGTAGATTAATAAGGTAAGACTACATAGTGTATTTCATCAGGTGTAGGTTGTACAAAACCGACAAATAGGTGCCAAATGTGGAAATAAAATTAATAAAATTTTCGAAATGAGAAACAAATAATAATCTATTCCTATAATATATTGTCCGATCTTTAAAGAAGGAAACAAGAAAAAAGAAAAAACCTTCCCATTTTTTCATTTAAATTAATTACCCAACAATATATAGTTGGTGTAATGATTTGTATACAATTTGGAACAATATTATGAGAACTAAATTTACTGTATGTATTTTATAAATACTGTATATTTGGAAGTTGGAACAATATTATGATAATTAAATTTTATTACTTTATATATTTTATAATAAAAGTGACGTGATCTTGTAAATATAAAATATGCTTTTATGTAAATCTCTGAATTGAAATTACAATATTACAAGACTCTATCAACTATATATACTTGCCTTACGACAACTCAATACTCACTACAAACAACATAATTTCCTGTCCTTGCAATTACAAGTAATAATAATTCAAGAAAATGGCTTCCCAAAAGATGATTTTCTTGGTCACTTTTATGCTTATTGGCCTTGGTTAGTCTCTCCTTTTTCTATATAATTAATTAATTATCAGGGAAAATTGCACCTCGCCCCCTATAAATTTCTAGTTTTTGCACTTCACTCCCTAAAAATTTGGAAATGTGAATGTCCCCCATTAAAATGTTATTCTTGTTGCACATTGCCTCGATAGTAAAATTTCGATGGATTATTCACCGGAATTGAGTTGTTGCACGTTACCCCTTTAAATATTATTTTTGTTGTATCTTATCCCTTAAAAACATCATTTTTTTTTTCATGTTGGCACTTTAAAATATTATTTTTGTTGCACAATACGCAGCATCAATTGACTTTTGGGGTGCAATCAAAATAATATTTTAACGGGGTTGTCCATTTTTTTTCAGGGAAAAATGTGAAAATGAAAATTTAATAGAGGATGAACTGCATTTTGTCCTAATTATTAATTATAACAAACACCTCTATCTATTTATTAATTATAGTGAACTGTGATTGGTCAATTTGTTTTTCTCTTTTTTTTTTAGTATAAGAAAATTCAAAGAGGAATTTTTACCTTTGTTGAGATTCAATAAAATGAAATTACTATCATTTTGTAAGAAATTAACGTTTTGAAGAAATTTGAAAAGGTGCTTTATATAATGATAAATCTTGCTTTTTTGTTTTCTTTTTTTAATTTATTTATTGAATCTAAAATTTTTATTAATGTTTGACAGCGGCGGCGGGTGAAAGCAAATGCAGGGTCAACGACGACTGCAAAAATGAACCTATATTTTGCCCCAACGCGGCCAAAATTGGATTAGATGAGGGGCCAATCTGTTACGAAGGAAGTTGCATCTGCAAATCTTTGATTCCACAGTGCGACACCGATGAATTCTGCAAACGTGTGAACTTGATTTGCACTAACGGCGAACCAATCTGTGATGACGGAGTTTGTGTTTGCAACCCAGCTGCTCCTGCTGCTGCTCCTGCTCCGATCAACACACACTAAACATGTAAACATTATAATGTAAACATTTATTAATGGCTATATAAATAATAATAATAATAATAATAATAATAATAATAATAATAATAATAATAATAATAATAATAATAATAATAATAATAATAATAATAATAATAATAATAATAATAATAATAATAATAATAGCGATATTCGCTTTTGAGTTTTAATTAGTTCGATGCGTTTTTTTTTTCTACAACTGTTTGGCTAAGCTTTTAAACTATTAAAAACAACTTAGTATATGTTTAAGAGTTTATAAGTTCTTCTGAAATGTTTGATAATTTAAAAAAAAAAAAAACAGTAAAAGTTAAAAAAATAAACGGTTAGAGAACAAATAAGAATTTTTGTAAAGTACCTCCCTCCACCCAACATTTTTATAATGAGTTAAAAAGAGCTTGTAAGTTGTGATCATCATCCTAAAACACTTTAAAAATTAATTCTAATAATAAGACGTACAGTTTATCAGCTCTTAAAACAACATATCTGACGTAAAAAATTATCAGCCATTTAAAATAAGCTCAGTCAAACTAATTAATCGAGTTTGAATATATCGATCGATCATTAATTTCAGTTTTTTTTAAAATAACCAAGACGAACACGTCAACTAGCTGACTCATTGATTACCCATTTCAGAATTATGTTGTGCCATAAATATAATACATTTTTATTTTATTTATTGCAATATGTATATATAGTTGCATTACAATACAAACATGCATGCTAGTTATAGCAGCCTTATTAATTAATCAGACACTAATTATTTATTATTATCCCGATTGAACTAATTTAAAAACTAATCGGGTACTTAGGCTGCCGGTTCGGGAAAAATAACCCGAAATTCTTCTCAAACTCGGGGCTCTTCTGATTCTCATCAAACAAACCGAAAATGTACGTCTCGATCGCCCGGCCGGGCCGTTTGGGCGTCCCGTCCCTCACGCGCCGCACCAAGTTCGTGTTGTACGTCCTCGCAAAGTCAACGGTGGTCGTGTCCCCACCCGCCGACGGCCAGCCGGTCTCCGACACCACGATCTCCAGTGACGCGGCGCCGCTCTTCTCCAGCGCCGCGTACATGGCGTCCACGATGGCGTAGAAGAGGTTCTGGTACCGTATGCCGCCGGGGACCACGATCCCGTCGGAATTGAAAAGCGCGTACTGGAGGTCGATCTGCGCTTTGTTCCCGATGTAGGAGAAGTACGGGTACACGTTGACCAGCAGCGGCGCGCCGGTGCTGACCAGAAAGTCGGTGATCGGCCGGAGATATGAGTTCACGTCGGATCTGAAAGCACCGTCCGCCGGTGGGAAGGAGGTGCCCAGAACTCCGGTCTCGATGGAGGTGGAGACCCGGATCTGGTTTCCGAGGCCGGCGGAGCTGACGGCGGCGCGAATATTCCGGAGGGCCGGGAGGACGAAATTCACGTACCGGGAAGTGTCGCCTCTCAGGGGGCTGACTTCGTTTCCGACGGCGATGTACCGGAATCTGACGTTGGGGTGGTTCCTGACGTTGTTTTGGATCCACGTGTTGGCGTTTGATTGGCTGGCGGCGATGGACTGGAGATCGGGGTTTGGTACGCCGAGGGTGAGTTCGATGTTCGATCCGGCGAGTGCTCGGAGAGTCGCCTGATCGGGATCGTAGATTCTCATTCGCCGGATGTTGTTTTGGTTGCATAGAGCCACTACTTCTGCCGGCGACGGCAAATTGTCGCCCAGCCTACCGTAGCAAACTCCCGTCTGAGCATCTGCGTCGCAATTAATTATTATTAATGAACGAATATTAGGGGTGGAAATTGGAACAGATATTCTGAATTCCTGATTCCGGTTCGAAAATTTGAATTTTGGAACTATATTTTCCATTCTGAATTCCGGTTTTTTGATTTTTTTTGGAACGTAAATTGGAATACATACTGCATTCCTTTCGATATTCGATTTAAGTTTCTGAAAATATTTTCCGAATAGTACACTTGTAATATCAATATTAGTCTATGTCTTGAATTGCACATAGACTTAGATTTTGAAAATTCGTAAATTCAACCGCATCGTTCCAAAAATTTCCTATTTTCTTTTAAGAAACGGAATTGGAATTAGTTTTCCACTTCAGTAAAAAAAAAGTGACTTGTTTTTCGAAATTGTTAATTAGTCCAATTTACGCACCTAAATAAAATGAAATAAATAAAATAGAGTTTGGTGCATATTTGATATTTCTCTTTACAATACATAAAGTTTAGCCTAATTGGTATTATTATGCAAGTAAAAAAAAAAAAAAAAAAAAAAAGATTTTATTGCTGTTTACCAAAGTTATTTGTTTAGTGTACCCAATCACATTCTAGAAGACGAAATTGTAGTAATTTAACACACAAGATATCAAGATATTGCATATTATATTAGTACAGAGTAATTTAATATATATATATATATATATATATATATATATATATATATATATATATATATATATATATATATATATATATATATATATATATATATATCTGTAATTAATTAGTGGAAATAAAAAACATAATGCAAACCTGTGAAATCCAGGGTGATTACTAATATTACGAGCAGCGCCCACAGAAGGCGAAGCGTCGAGATCGAGGAGAAGAACCGGTTTACGGTGCAAGACATTGAGAATTACGGAAAATAGTATGATAATTATTTAAATTGTGAGATGAATAATTTGTGTACCAAAACCTCCCATTTTATAGAGGTTTTGTAGAGTGCAAAATGTGTTGTATATTTTTTGTAATTTAATAAAATGATTAATGGCTGCTAATATTTTCCTGCCAAACTAGCTAAGCTACTCTCTCTGTGGAAAATAAGAACACAAACAAATAAATTGTAAGAACCCCACCCAATTAATATTCCTACTAGATATATATCTATATATGTTTTTAATTTGGACGTATACATTGCTACAAATTGAAAAGTCATTGGTAAAATTCTTGTTCCCTAATGAAAGATTTTTGCTAGTTGCAAGTATTTCTTGAAATATTTTACGACACGTTGTATAGATATTTGTTATCTTTCGAGTATTGTTGTATAGTCGACCTCTTCTAAAATTCTTAGTTTATATTAGGGTGGGCTAACGTTTTCGGAGGTTCAGAGGCAGCGCGCATAACTTTTTTTTTTTTTTTTTTTATAGAAGTTATTAGCAAAATATATCATAAAATAAGTAAATTTTATGCTCAAAATGTAATTATTTGTAAAAAAAGACTATGGGTAGGGGTGCAAGTTGGAATGGAATTTCCAATTTCCGCCGATTCCGATCCGAAAAGTTCCGATTTTGGAACAACTTTTTTCATTCCAACTTCCGAAATTCCGATTTCCGAATTTTTCCGATTTTTTTGGATTGGAATTGGAATTATATAAAATAAATTTGGAATTTCCAATTTCCGATCCGATTTCATTCCGAAATTAATTCCGAAAAATTCCGATTTTTTTCCGAAAAATACACCTATAAATTTTGTATTAGGATTTTGACATAATGAATTGTTATTAGAAGTTTTATTGGATATTATGATGTGTTTATTTTTATTTATTTTTTTGAACTGAAATTTAGTAGTTATTAGTTTTACTTTTATCGACGTGGATGTTCTTATTTTTGAAAAATTATGACAATTTTAGAAAATTTCGGCTAAGTTTTGAAATTTTAAAGCTTATGTGATTTTCGATTTTTTTCCGAAATTCCGAAATTTCCGGGCCTTTTGGAATCGGAATGAATTTTTAAATTCCGAAAATATTGGTATTGGAATTAGAATTGATTTTGTACTTCCAGATTTTTTGGAAATTTTTCGAAAAGGCTTATTCCGATCCGATCCGTCCGACTTTCACCCCTAACTTTGGGTCAACTAAAAATGAATTGCGCTAAGGGGGCTAAGAAAGGATAACAAATCCGACTCGGCTAGTAGTTGCGAGATTAATCTAGTTTTTGTCTATATGACTTTAATTAATTATAGATTACTCCCTGAAGTATGACAGATACCTTCTAATCTATGCTGCACGAACACGGATACGTGGAGACGGTGATACGCGGATACGGACACGGTGATACGGCATTTCCAAAAAACTAGGATACGGACACGTGGTGGATACGGGTAAATATAAAACATATAGGGGTATATTTATAAATAATAAAAATATAGGGGTACATTTATAAATTGGAAAAAATATGTATAAGTCCTCATCGCATAAGAGAACCGTTCGCCCTTGTTGCTCGTGTTCTTGGTCGCCGTTGCATGCTAGACTTTTGGAATTTTGGGTGGACTCACAAAGAAAACAGAAGAAATATGTATTACATCGAAAAAAATGCGTATTTTTTTTATTAGGGCTCTCTCTTAAAACGTAAGAGAAGTGTTCTAACTTTTTTAAAATTGTGGACACTGCCCGACACGGGTGTCCTACTGTTAGCGAGATTACGATACGGCCCGACACAGGTGTCCGAGAAGTGTCCAGGTGTGTCCGAGTGTCCATGTATCGAATACGGTGACTCTTCACCTTCTAGAAGTGTCCGTGCAGCATAACTTCTAATGTATCATTTGTAATAGATACCCCCTCTATCCACCAACTGTGATGTTACCGGTTGAAAATGCTGACATGGCGGTGCGTAACTGCTGAATAATATAGCCGTTGGGACTGTGGACGAAAATACCCCTTGATTAATTAATCATATTATCTATATATATGTACTAGTGAAAATAAACATTTCTTAAATATCAATGTCACAGAAATTGTGTATAAGACTGTATACGATATGCCTAATATATGTTGTGAAGTACAAATAGAAGTGACATTTTTTTTGCGAATAAATAGTATTTGTGATGATTTAGACTTGAAATAGTCGATTATGTAATACGTGGGGCCCGGTTTCATGATAAGTTTCTTGGTGTCGTTTATCGGATGTAGCATATATATATATATTTACTTCATAAATCGATCAAGTTTATATACGTATATAAATGTGTATACAGTGAAATATTATGTGCTAACCCTAATTGATGTCAATTTGTAAGTGTGGAGATAAGTAATCATGTAATGCCAGAGGAGGACGACGACTAGCAATGCGATCGTCGGCCAAGACTATGGAAAAATAGCACAGGCCGGCATGGAAGAAGACTTTGTTAAAGACTTGATTTTCTAAGTCTTCCCTAAAATTGATTGCGAGTCTTGTGACGATAACGAAACAACGTGGCGGAGCCATATATAATTTATTTTTTTGGGACCATATATACATTAAAGTATATTCGTTTACTAATAGTGAATTTTTATGGTTAAATACAATTTGCACCCTCATACTGTATTGATTATTGCATTTACCTTCCTATATCTCTGAAAAATGCAAAACAAACACCTTGTTTTTAATTAAAATATCAAACAAATTGTAGAATTGAAAGAATTAAATAATTATTTTACCCTTTTTAAGATGTTGAGATACCATTTTACCCTTTTAAGTTGTGTAGTTACCATTTTATCCTTACTTTATTCGTTATTAACTGCCGTAGTCTTGCTCCATCAACAAGAAAGCAGGCAATCACTACAAGAAGAAATGGCATTAGTGACATCCCACGATCCCAATTGTGCCAACACAAAAAAAAAAAAATCTCACTAAATGGCATTAAGTGACAACATTTTTTTGTTGTTGAACTAATAGTTTTTTTTATTGTCACTTAATTATCCTATTTCGTTGTCACTATACATTAGTGACAAATATAGTGACAATATTATTTTACCTAATCATATGAAAATTGGTGTTGTACGTTAATGAATTGATTTTTTTTATTTCTTTTAGTGAATGGAATTATCATAATTTGAGAGGCTATGTCAAATGGTAATGTCAAAATATGTGTTTTAACTTTTAATTCAATATAAAGGGGCCTATGATTCATCTTTAATATGATAAAAAAAATAAGGGTAAATTACAACAGCAGTCCCTAAGGTAAGGTTTATTTACGGAAAAACGCCTCATTTTTCCATAATTACATCCACCCCTCATCATTTGTAGCCAATTCCAACTTTGGATCATTAGTTCAATCCGATTTAATAAATGTTAATTTTATCTAAAACAAACAAATGAGTAGAATATAAGAGAACCATATATATATGTATATAACAGCCATATTTATTATTCATGTCCTTATTTCAATGGAGATAGATATACATACAACCGTTACTATATTGTAATAAAACCAATTAAAATTTAATCGGGTACTTAAGCTCTTTGTTCGGGTGAAAAATCCCCCAATTCTTCTCATACTCGGGGCTCTTCTGATTCTCATCGAACATCGCGAAAATATACGTCTCGATCGCCTTCCCGGGCCTTTTCGGCGTCCCGCTCTGCACGCGCTGCAGCAAATTCGTATTGTAAACCCTAGCATTATCAACGCTCGTCGAGTCGCCGCCCGCTGAGGGCCAGCCGGTCTCGGAAACCACCACCTCCACGGACGAGCCACCGCTCTTCTCCAGTGCGGCGTACATCGCGTCCACCATAGCGTAGAAGAGATTCTGATACGTCACGCCACCGGGCATTGGCACGCCGCTCGACGACGTGAAGAGCGCGTAGCTTATGTCGATCTGCGCCTTGTTCCCGACGTAGGCGAAGTAAGGGTACACGTTGGCGAGCAGCGGGGCGCCCGTCTTGGCCAGGAACCCGACGACGGGGTTGATGTAGGACGCCACGTCGGATCGGAAGGCGCCCGCGTCGGGCGGGTACGAGGTCCCGAGCAGCCCCATGTCGACCGCGGTGGAAACCCTAATTCCGAGCCCGGCCGAGGAAATCGAGTTGTGTATGTTCTGCATGGCGGGGAGTACGTACTGCACGTACTGGGACGACTCGCCTCTCAGCGGGCTGATTTCGTTTCCGACGGCAATGTACTTGAATTTGACGCCCGGGTAGCTTTTGATGTTGGTTTGGACCCACGTGTCGGCGTTCGATTGGCTGGCGGCGATGCTCGGGAGATCCTCGTTTGCGACGCCGACGGTGAGCTCGATGTTGGATCCGCCTAGGGCTTGGAGAGCCGCTGGATCAGGGTTGTAGATTCTCATCCGTTGGATGTTGTTCTGTTTGAATAGACCGACCACGTCGGATTCTGGCGGTAGGTCGTTTCCCAGCCTTCCGTAGCAAACTCCAGTTTGAGCAGCTGCATTTATAATCAATAATTATTAAATAAAAAAGCTAATAATAGTTAAAAAAAATTAATAAAAATAAGGGCAAATTACGGACAGTTAGTTATGGTCAAATTATGAAAAATTCCATTTTGTTTTGGTAATTACAGCCACCTCCTCAACTATGTATTATCTTACGAAAAAACCCCTCTAGAGGTAAATTTAGGGATGTTAAATTGGTAAAAGCGAACCGAAATTTCAGTAATTCAACATTTCATATCATTTACCAAGTTGAATATACGATTTGCTTCGGTAAATAACCGAATTACAAAAATTTTATGTAAAAATATTTAAAAGGAGGGGTGGTTGTAATTACCCAAACAAGAGGGGTTTTTCATAATTTGGGCATTCCTCAGGGGGTTAATCGTAATTTTCCCTAAACATAATAATAGTTGAGGAGAAAAACAGGCAAGAAATTAAAAAGAAAAACGGAAAACAAAATGTGTCTTGATTTTATATATATATACACATGGGAATTTAGAGTTTATTGCATTTAGTACCCCTATGTTATAACGAACTGCTATAAAACCCTCTTATAGACGGAGATTTTAGGAAATAAAATAAAATAATATGAGAATTTTTTTTAACAATTAAAAAATACAGGAGTGCTGAATGCAATAAATCCGGGAATTTTAAGACATAATTAACGACAATAATACAGTCTGAATTAAAAGAGTTGAAGAATAATTAATTAATATATGGGAGAAAAATTAAATAAAATATAAACCTGTGAAATCCAGGGTGGCAATTAAGAGCAAAGCCAGAATAGCAATTGAAGAACTGAACTGGCTTAAGGTGCCAGCCATGGTGAAATTAATTAAGAAAAATAATATAAATTAGAGTTGTGTACTTGTTTTCCAAATAAACTTCTTATTTTATAGAGGTTTTGGAGATTACATATTACATATAATTTATAAAAAAAAAATGTGATTTAATTTATTAATTATCATACTGTCCAAATTAGTTTGTGTGGAGATTATTATTTATTACAATTAGGTAGCTAAAGCATAATTACTTTTTTTTCTAATGAAAGATTAATGCAATATTTGTGTATTATGACAATATGCAATAACCCTATTGAGAAAATCTGAATGGTAGTAAAGCAAATTAGTAAGCTTAATTGCATCACTGTGACATGTACAGTTGTTTAGTTACTATAATAAAATAGAACAATAATATAATTTAAATAAAAAAAAATGTTTCATGGGATTATTATTTATTTGACTAATTTCAATAAATCACAAGAATTTACTTTTTGGATTTCATTTTTCTTTTTTCCAATTAATGATTATGAAAACCTCAATCTCCAAACACATCTTATTTTAACAAAAAAATACATTATCAATATTATATGTAAATATATTTTTTAAATGATTTATTATCAATATATTATAAAGTGGAAATTATATTGTAGTTTTGGTCCTCTATGTTGGCCTATTTAGGGATTTAGTGCCCTAACTTGTCATGTTACAATTTGCACCCTAATAACTTTGCGAACATACTATTTTTGGCCCTATAATTTTGCATCAATTTTAAATTTTTACTTTATGATGGAGGAACAAACTTAACATATTTCACTTATATGGGCGCTAAAAATTATAAATTTGACCTCTAACTTAGCCTTTATATAACTTTGATCACGCAAGAGGGCGAATTTATAAACCAAGTTAGATGAATATTTGTAATTTTAAACGTATGTATAAATAAATTTCGACGAGTTTGTAATTAAACAACACTAAAATTCAATGTTTTAGTGGAATGGGACCAAAAAAATGCTAATTTGGCCTAGTTATTGTATGTAATTTGGCCTAGTTAAAGGACTAAATCTCTAAGGAAGGTCAACATGTTGGACTAAAATTACAATTTCCTCAAATAAAAATATGTATGACGTACTGAAAGGTATTTTAAATTTTAGGCATGTCTCTAGTACTTGTATATGAATATACGATGTTCAACCGAAAAGACGGACATAAATGAAAAACTATAGCTCGTGATAGACTAAAGCGTTTTTCTACATGCGTATAATGTTTTGACGACGGTAATTAAAGGATCCAGGTGCTGTAGTGTCAGCTGCGTTGATAAACTTCAATTCGAATTTCGATAATTCCAATGTCCGAATTTTTAGACTTTGTGGATTGAAGCAAGAATTTTATTTTACTTTTCCAATTTTCGATCCGATTTCATTTCTCAAAATTCTGATTTTTTTCATAAATTACCTTTATAATAGAATATTATTATAAATTCTAAATTATAGATGAATAAAACAATAGAACGTCCCAATTTGCGCCTATTAAAAATTGATCAGAATAATTCTAGTTTTATAACAAGTTTTTTCCATTCTAATTACATTTAATTTTTTTATGTTGCTGTAATTAGGAATTTCTAGCTAATTATTATTCCTATAATAAATTTTAAATTGAATAAGGAAATTTAAATTAAACGATTATATAGAGATATGAAATCTCTTGAAAACGCAAGTGAAGATTTTATAATATTCGTGCTAAATAGGTCACATGTTATAAATTATAATACCTTCAAATGAGTACCCCTGTCAGAATTCATCTGTTTAACATGTGACATATTCTCTATAAAAATCTGAAGATATTATTGTAAGAAAAATTTAATTGAATTTTTATTTTTAATATTTAATTATACCTTTTCTTATTAAAGAAAAAATCCGAATACCTTGTAATAACTTGCAAACCACATGAAATATGTAGACCATAGTATTAATTAGTAGGAATTACAAGACATTTGTGACAATCTTGACCTAAAAACTGTTGACCAAAAAAATTCAAACACGGGTTATTGTTATAATATTTGGTGCACAAAATAATAAAAAGATTTAAGAAATAGTAATCTTGAAAACAAGAAAGATTTCAAAACTCAATGAATAGAATGTATATACATTGTTGGAAGATTACATAATATAATATCTAATTAACACCAAAGATTACAATAATCAATGACATTTCACATTTCACAAATGGCTATAAATATCTCAAAACAACAGTTTCTTTTTTCACAAGAAAAAAAAAAAAAAATAAATGGCGGCAAGTTTTACTCCTTATCCCCCTTGTTCGACTTTTCTATGCAGCGATCGCGAATGTTGCGGTACTAAACAAAAGTACGATACTGTATGGCCGAATCTAGTTGGTATGGTTGCAGAAGAAGCTAAGGCAATTATTACGAAAGATAACCCTCTTGTTACTGTTGTTCTTGTGCACATAGATGAGGCCACAATCGACAATTTTTGTTGCAACCGTGTTTGGCTTTTTGTCGATGAAAGCAATCGTGTTCGTAAGGTGCCTATGGTTGGATAGAAGAACACCAACTACAAAATTAGATTGATAAATAAATAAATAAATAAATAAACAAGGCCTGAATTTATAAGGTTTTATAAGTTTGATGTAATCCTATTATCATATATACAAAAACTTTTTCTACAATGCGTTTTTTGCTGTTACTTTTCTTAGCTTTTGTTGTTACTGTCTAATTTGTTTATAATCACGCTAGCTAGTAGTTATTGGGTAAAATTAATCCTAAAATTTTAGATAAGATCTTTGTTAGTATTTCGAAATAATACAGGGGTCTTATTGTAATTTGATCAAATAAAAATCTCAAATGCAGCCCTAAGTCAACCGTTGACTTGACTGTTAGTTGTTGACGGTTAAATAGACAATATGATTGTGTATTTTGCTAACGACGGCAACTGGGTTATAAAAGTGAAAAACGTGCAAATTTAAAGGACCAAAACTATAATTATCCCAATAAAAAAACCCGTCAAAATTTGCAAATACTAGGTGAAGTTTTTTGAAATATGACAACTCGGAGGACATATTCTTTAGATAACCATGCTAATTTCACAAATCAGAAAAAATAGAAATAAATTAAAACCAAGAAAACATCCATCGTAGAAATTTTTATAATCAAAGCTTGATGGATTTTAAAAATAATTCAATTTTATTTTCATCTCTTATTCTCTTTAGGATAAATTACGAAAACCCCCTGAATTTAGGCTAATAGTGAAAAACACCGCCACTTATCCGAAATAACTAAAATCCCCCTCTGATTAACTGTAAATCGAGTTTTTAACAAAACAGGTGTACAGTTTATTGTACATTCTATTAAATAGGTAAGAAATAAAAGAAAATATCTGAAATTGTGTAAAGTGTATTACCTTGAATCAAAACAAATCCGTGAAAAGTCACATTGTAAGGGGGTTGGTGTAAGACATAAACAAACCTCATGGGGGTTTTGGTAATTATGAATATGTGGGGGCATTTTTTGTTATTTACAAAAAAATAGAGGAATTGAAGGGATTGCGGATTTTTATCTTGAAAAGACAAAAAAAAAAAAAAAAAAAGAAAGAAATCCGCTCCAAATCGCATGTGCAACCCACATGGGTCTAATTCCGGCCATTTTTCGCATGGAAATTTCAAAGAAAAGGTTATTGAGTTCAGGTGGGTTCGGAGTTTTTTTTTTTTTTTTTTTTTAGATAGTAATCCGCAAAAACGGACAAAGTTTAGGTGGTTTAATGTTATTTACCAAGACACAAGCAAAAGAAACCCAATAAAAAAACAGAACACCGGAAGGTTCATTAATTAGAATAAAGAGATAGGAAGTGAAATTGCTTGATGCTTCGGTTTAGGAGATGGAGTTGTTGCCGGATGCTTCGGCGGTGGCAAAGGGGGGGCTTTTTTTTAGGGAAAATTAAGTGAAAAATTAACTTTTCTTACTTGAAAAGTCTTGAGTTGAAATTGAATTTTGATGTATACATGTTTTCATAAAAATACTTATTGATGCTTTTGTTGTATGTACAATGTATTGTATCCAGTAATTTATAAAGGTTTCGAACTTGTTACTTGCTTACTGATGTTTGATCTTCGTGCATTCTGATATTTACTGGTCTTCCCTATTTATTTTAGGGTTAACTGCAAAAAATCCTCTAAACTTTGGACATTTTTGCACTTTACTCCCTGAACGGAAAAAAGTTGCACGGGCATACCTCAACTTACTATATTGTAGCACCGGCGTTGAAATTGACCATTTTTAGCCAAATTATTCCCTGAAATGCACACGGGCAACTCACACGTGCAAATAAAGGGGCAATTTCGCCAACTCACAAAGTTTTTGAAAAAAGAAAAAACAAAAAAAAAACAAAAAAAAAAGAGAGAAAAAGGGCCTGAATCTTCTTTATCCTTTTTGGCACCAGAACATGGGAGATCAGGAGGTTTTCACCTATGTAGCACGGATACGGATACGCGGATACCGCGATACGTGGATACGAACATCGGGATGGATGCGCGTAAATATTAAAAATATAGGGGTATATGTGTAAATATTAAAAAATATAGGGGTACAGTTATAAATTTCAAATTATATATATATAGGGTAAATTACAAAAAAAAACCCTCTTGTTTGGATAATTACATCTACCCCCTCAACTATGATTTTTTCTTACACCTCCACCCTTATGGTGCCAAATTCAACATAATCATCTAGATTCCGTGAAATGTGCTCTAGTTTGTACTCGTTTTGTGTAAAAATACAGTTTCCGATGCACCACAAACTGATATATACAAGCTAAAAATCACATATTATGATCATCTTGCTTCATAATGTAGAGTTTGAATGGGATAAAACGGGTACAAAAGTGATAACATTCCATATAATCTCGAAGATTCCACTAAATTTGAGGAGTTGAGGGGGTGGTTGTAATTATCCAAACAAGAGGGGTGTTTTTGTAATTTAACCATACCTCAGGGGGTGTTTGTAATTTACCCATATATATATATATATATATATATATGTATATATATATATGATGTATATTTACGAAAAAATTACAACAGAAGCAAATCAATCTGTTACGAATTCCTTCCTACAGGAGGAAACAATTAACAGTTTAATATTCAAAAAATAAACAAACAAATAATTAATTAATCAACAAACGATAAAACATTGAACAATTCAAAATCTAAAATCCAAAAGATAAATATTTCAACATTCAAATACTTAATTCGAGTGCTTAAAAAAACAATACTTAATTCGAGTTTTAATTAAAAAAAAAAAAAAACATAATAAAATTCAATAAGCACCTTCCATCAAATTCCCAGTCTCCACGTCTTCGGCAAAAATTACACCCTCCAATTCGGGTTCATCCAATGAAAGTTGAGCAATATCAAGAACTCCTTCATCTTCTATATTGCCAAAATCATCTGCACCCATATCCCACATTTTTGTCTTGTCGTCATAGTATTGAGCACTACTTCTAGACAAAAGACGAAGATTGGTATGAATGAAGACCAAATGCTCCGCACGTTTAGGATTTAACTTATTCCTTCTAAATGAATGAACGAAAGAATAAATACTCCAATTCCTCTCGGAACAAGATGAAGAACTAGGTTGTCCAAGCACTTTGAAAGCCAACTTTAGAAGTAAAGGAGCACTCGAACCATAACATGCCCACCATTCCCTAGGCTCAACATCATATCTACTCACAATCGAATCCGGATCTCCAAATGGCCCAGTCTTGAGAGAGAAATTTACAAATTCATCAATTGCATTCGTACGCTCCTCTATACTTGGAAAAAATCTTCTAAAACATTTGATTCTTTCGGATGAAACTTCCCCATCCATATGAGGAGCCAATCTACCTTGTCCGTCTAAAAGCCATTTTTCACTGTAATACCTTCAAGAGAAAAAAAGAAAAAAAAAAAAAAAAAAAAAAACAAAGAGTAAAAAACAAGTAAAAAAGAAAATAATAAATAAATAGTAGAATAACACTTAAGGAACAAATATAATTAATTAAAAACTCACTTCGGGTTTAGAGAGTGAGCCAAACAATGAAGAGGAGCATTGTTTTTTGCCCATCGGTCAACTAGAATTTGTTGGATCACATCAAAGAAAGCAGAAAATCCATACATCGATTTTTTCTCATGGTCATAAATAACTTTCTTCACATTTTCAATCATAGCATCCCACATCTCATAAACTAAATGAAGGCATGGCTTATCCGTGTCACAAACTCTAATCATCTCATATATGGGTTCAGTGAAGGTTAGAATGTATGAATTTTTTTCCCACCACTCTTCACTCAACACTGTGTCCCTGACAAATTTTGTTTTGCTTTGATCATCTTCTCGGTATGCTGTCCATTGGTTACACGTCAGTAATAGTTGCATTGTAAAGCACGTTTGATAAGCATAAATCTTTTAAGCATGACAACAATAGACGCAAATCGAGTGTCGGCAACTGAAAGCAATTTTAAATGGGCAAATCGATTGTATATAGCCAATATCATCGCATGATTCATGATAAAAATTTTGACTTGCATAGCATCCCCATGAACAATGGTGATCCAACTACACAAATCATATGTCTCTAGATTGGATTCCACATTTTTAGCCGAACAAATATTCTTCAAAGCTAGATTCAGAGTGTGAACAACACAAGGAGTCCAAAAAATATGAGGATACCAACCTTCAATGAGTTCACCAGTCGCCTTACAATTGCTCGCATTATCAGTAATGATTTGGACCACTTTTTTATGCCCCACCTCATCGATAGTTTTTTTCAGTAAACTCGCGATAAATTTTTTATCTTTTACTTCACCAGAACAATCAACAGCCTTGATAAACATCGGCCCACAGTCAGAAACAACCATAACATTAATCAACGGCCTTATTTGTGGGTCACTCCAACCATCACTCACGATGCTAACCCCTTTCTCTGACCATGTGCTCTTGATCGACTCTAACAATCTCTCGACATGCGTTTTTTCTTGTTCGATCAATGTGGTTCTCAATTTGTTATAACCAGGAGGAAGATAATCAGGTATCGAGTGATTACAAGCAAATAAAAAAGCACTCACATTATAAGGATTCCTTGCAAAATTAAAAGGCAAACCTGCAGTATAAAACATTCTGGCAATCTCTGCATCCAATTGATTCCTAACATTAGCATCAAAAGCTTTAGTAATAGGATTATCACGATCGCCGGCTTTATGCCTTTTCAAAACATTAAAAGTATTTTGTTCGCTTGTACCACCAGACAACAAACTCATGGCTGTATTTCCGGTAGTAGGCAAAGACACATTTTAGGTTGTGAATTCATGGCTATTTGTGTCGCCGCTTCTTCTAATTTTTTCATTTCGGTGATACTTTCTCTACTCACTTTTTTGCAAGGAGTAATCCCTTTATTACTTATTTGGAATAGGTGAGCCCTAACTCTAGTGTAACTCCCTATTTTTTCTTCATTACAGAAAGTACACAACCATCTACAATTACCACCGGCACCTTCCCCCGCTTTACCAAGTTTAATCACATATTTCCACAAAGGATGGAGATCGTTATCCTTAGTTTTTGTAGTCGCCGATGTGGAATTAACACTACTACCGGTAGATTGAGAATCCATATTACGATAATCTCTAATCAGCCAATGAAAATTTACCTTCACCGTCCAAGCACCCACTCGATGTTGCCGCGCTAGTTGATTACTTGATTTTATTAGGGTTGGTTTTTTGTTCAATGGAATAGGGCATATAGAAAACAAAGAAGAGATTCTAAGATTTTTATGTGTTTTTGTCTTTCTGTTGTTTTCTGTTTTAATTAGAAAATAAAATATATGAAATAGTGAAAGGATTCCTAATAAAATAAAAAGCAATTATGAAAAAAAAAGGAACGTGTAAAGACGTAAGTATCAGCCGCCGTGTCCAAGTTGGGAAGTATCCTTTTCTTTTTTTTTGCAAAACCGCCCGACACCCCACCCCAATACTTTATGAAATTCGGATACGGCCCGACACCGTGTCCGAGCCGTGTCCTGGCGAGTCCGCGCGAGTCGGGTGTCCGTTATGCGGATTCTCCTAGTGTTTGGCAAGTCCGTGCTAACTAAGTTTTCACCTCTAATAAATCAGAAAAAAAAAAATTTCAGACACCACCACCACCATCTCTGTTCCGCCGTTGCACCACCACACCACAACCGCAACACCAATTTCATTCCTCTCCTCTTTTCTTGACAAGAGGATAAATATAAATAAATCACAAAAAACAGGGAAGAAAATCTTCTTCTTCCTGTCATCAACACCCCCACCAAATTAATCTTCATCCACCCTTGGAGCAAACATGGCCCACAAGATGAATGGAAAGAACACAATTTTGGAGGTTTTGAAAGGAATTAACGCAATTTTTGGGGGTTGATAGTCAACGGCAACCAGAAAAAAGTCAAGAAAATTGCTTGACGATTAAGAGCGGGGCGACGGTGCACTGGTCCTCTATTTCCGGTGGGTCCGGGGAATCGACGGCGATACGGATGGTGCAGTGGTTTTATGATCCGATGAATGGGAGATTTTGATTGGAGGGGTTGATGAATTGGGTCCTCTATTTTCGGTGGCGGCAAAGCAGAGGCGGCGGAGGGCGGCGAATCAGAGTCGGCAAGCGGCGGACGACGGTGGGCTGAAGAAGGACTAAGAGTAATTTTGGTTCTTCGTAGTGGTGACGTGAAGAAGATGAAGTCTTTTTCCTTTTTTTTTAAGATTTATTTATATTTATTAAAAAAATGAAGAAAATAGTAGTAGGAGGAAAAGATCAATTTATCCCAGCTCAAAACATGTGGTTCTCACGTGTTGCGGATTCCGGTCACTTTTTGCTAAAAATGGAAATTTTTTGTTTCGATGTTATAAATTAGTAAGTTCAGGTATGCTCGTGTAACTTTTTTCCGTTCAGGGGGTAAAGTGCAAAAACGTCCAAAGTTTAAGGGATCTTTTGCGGTTAACTCTTTATTTTATTTTGCTTAGTTTTTCTATGCAAAAAAATTATTTATGATAATCAAGACCTACATGATTCTTTTTATTTCATAAATTCCCAGGCATACAACATCATGATCAGACTTACGTTCATAAAATAAATACAGCATCATGATCAGACTTACGTTTATAAACTAAAATGAAGTTGATATTCTTATATGATCACTATGGGACTTTTAACCACACTTTTCCCCTTAGACTCGACCTGACTCAGTGAACCAAATGTCTTATTCATTATGTTACCTTCAATCGTCAAAGTAAAGTTCTTCTTCTCAAACTTCCTTTTGAACTCGATTCTATCCAGCGACATGCTGACACTCAAACCATCATAAAACTCTTTAATCCTTGTCGTATAAACTGAGCTCCCCTGGCCGACATAAGTAACGGTCCTTCTAAATTCTCTCACTGAACTTGTTCCATTTGGATCAGAGAAGGTAATGAATGAGGGATAATTCATATCCAGCGACAGGTTTGTGCAACCAGAAGTAACCGACCTAGTAATGGTCTGGATTTGATTCTTGGTGAAGTTCATCGCGCAAAGAAGATTCACGTAATCTTTGGAGCTAGTGTCAAGGCGTGGGTATAGGGCCTTGTGGGATCTATATGACCTCCTCCGATGCCGAGAGGAGAGGCAGGTTGATTTTGTGGGATGCGAGGTCTTGAATTGAACATAGGATGCTGTCATCATGGCTGAGCGAACCGCTGCAGGACTCCAACGGAGATGTGCCCCTTTAAGAAGGGCCGCCACTCCCGTCGCATGTGGACAAAATATCGATGTGCCCGATATGATATTGAAATTTCAGAAGAAAAATTCTGAGGTCCCAAAAGATATGGGAGAGACGGGAGACCACGAGGCCAAAATAGAGTCACCTGGAGCGGGTATATCTGGCTTCAAGATGTAAGCAAAGACCCTCGACGGGCATCTAGAGCAGTACTGTGCCAATTGTGGAGAAGACTTTTTATTGAAGCGTGTTTTGTGGAACTTGAAGCTTGCCTGTTTAGCCTGGGGGAGCCGTTGATGATGTAATCGATGAGTTTATTTCCTTGTTTGAGTTCCAAAAATAGGGTGGGATTTGTAGTCTGGATAAAGAACTCGATCGTATCCGTATCATTCGGTACACAGATAGCTAAAACGACGCTTGAGTTTTGGATGCGGACTACTTACATGCTCAACGTATTAGTTGTGTCAACGTATTAGTTTTGTTCATAGAACATAAAATTATTAGAAAGCAAATTAATGGGAAAAACCACACATCATGCTCCAATATTTTCAGACAAGTCATGATATTAACTGAAAAAATATATTACAGTTCTTGAATTTGTAAACATAGCAAAGATGTATCGGCATAGAATAAATTTGTATTGATATGCCATGTCGAATTGATCCCACCAAGGTTGAAGTTCTTTAAACCAAAACAAACAGGAAATAAAAAGGGTGAGTTGAAGGGCCATTTGTCCTTAAGGAATGATGTGACTGTAATTCTTTATCTGAAATAAATCATACATATTTGTAGTTGATTTTTTTGATGTATTTAGTTTTTGTCATTTGACATAATCACAAAATTACCTTTTTGTCCTTTCAGAATCATCATCACAACCACACTAGCTCCACAGTATGCTGGGGGTGTATGTACTCATCTGATGGTGGGGGGAGAATTTTCTTCTTTTTTTTTTTTTTTTTTTTTTTTTAATAAACTCCATATGTATTACATAAATACTAAAACTAAAATTTGTACTACTTTTAATTAAAAAAAAAATATGTATGTTTACTGACTTTTTAGCAATTTCATTTTTAGGCAACAACATTTTTCTAACAAAAAAAATTCGGAAATCAAATACCAAAGACCCAGGACTAACAAACACTTATTATTACTGGAAAATAAATATACAGCAAACGAGAAATATGTAACCTCAGCTCAAAGACCCAGGACTAACAAACACTTATTATTACTGAAAAATAAATATAAAGCAAAGGATAAATATGCTACCTCAAGATCTGGGCCGGAGGATGTTTGTCGATCGTGTGTCTTTATCCTCTTTGGTTGAAAAATCTGAGTGGAAGAAATGTTATGGAACTCTAAAACCTAAGGAATGAGAAGAGAGAGTGGAATACTGACATATAGATATTATATTTCTAGAGAAAGAAAAAAAGAAAAAGAAAAAATCAAATAAGTAGTAATTTAGAATGAGGGTTTAGTTTGTTTGTTTTTTTTGAGGTAAATGAGTTTTGTTGCAGCTGGGAGAATCTGATTTCAGAGGATACGAGGTACTGTTGTCCTTTTTGCAGCAGAACAGCCATAATGATATTATTCACTCTCTCACCATGGTATCACGTTATTACAAGCACACTTTATCCCAGCTCAAAACATGTGGTTCTCACGTGTTGCGAATTCCGGTCACTTTTTGCTAAAAATGGAAATTTTTTGTTTCGATGCTATAAATTAGTAAGTTCAGGTATGCTCGTGTAACTTTTTTCCGTTCAGGGGGTAAAGTGCAAAAACGTCTAAAGTTTAAGGGATCTTTTGCAGTTAACTCTTTATTTTATTTTTCTTAGTTTTTCTATGCAAAAAAATTATTTATGATGATCAAGACCTACATGATTCTTTTTATTTCATAAATTCCCAGGCATACAACATCATGATCAGACTTACGTTCATAAAATAAATACAGCATCATGATCAGACTTACGTTTATAAAATAAAATGAAGTTGCTATTTTTATATGATCACTATGGGACTTTTAACCACACTTTTCCCCTTAGACTCGACCTGACTCAGTGAACCAAATGTCTTATTCATTATGTTACCTTCAATCGTCAAAGTAAAGTTCTTCTTCTCAAACTTCCTTTTGAACTCGATTCTATCCAGCGACATGCTGACACTCAAACCATCATAAAACTCTTTAATCCTTGTCGTATAAACTGAGCTCCCCTGGCCGACATAAGTAACGGTCCTTCTAAATTCTCTCACTGAACTTGTTCCATTTGGATCAGAGAAGGTAATGAATGAGGGATAATTCATATCCAGCGACAGGTTTGTGCAACCAGAAGTAACCGACCTAGTAATGGTCTGGATTTGATTCTTGGTGAAGTTCATCGCGCAAAGAAGATTCACGTAATCTTTGGAGCTAGTGTCAAGGCGTGGGTATAGGGCCTTGTGGGATCTATATGACCTCCTCCGATGCCGAGAGGAGAGGCAGGTTGATTTTGTGGGATGCGAGGTCTTGAATTGAACATAGGATGCTGTCATCATGGCTGAGCGAACCGCTGCAGGACTCCAACGGAGATGTGCCCCTTTAAGAAGGGCCGCCACTCCTGTCGCATGTGGACAGAATATCGATGTGCCCGATATGATATTGAAATTTCAGAAGAAAAATTCTGAGGTCCCAAAAGATATGGGAGAGACGGGAGACCACGAGGCCAAAATAGAGTCACCTGGAGCGGGTATATCTGGCTTCAAGATGTAAGCAAAGACCCTCGACGGGCATCTAGAGCAGTACTGTGCCAATTGTGGAGAAGACTTTTTATTGAAGCGTGTTTTGTGGAACTTGAAGCTTGCCTGTTTAGCCTAGGGGAGCCGTTGATGATGTAATCGATGAGTTTATTTCCTTGTTTGAGTTCCAAAAATAGGGTGGGATTTGTAGTCTGGATAAAGAACTCGATCGTATCCGTATCATTCGGTACACAGATAGCTAAAACGACGCTTGAGTTTTGGATGCGGACTACTTACATGCTCAACGTATTAGTTGTGTCAAGGCATAAAACAATCTTCCCCCTTGCTTTCTCTAATGATCCCTCATTTTAGCATGCATCAACGTAGACGATCGAGAAGTACTCTTCGGAGGGAAACTTTTCGGGGTAGAGGGATTGTCTCGTGACAGAATAGATATTGCTGAGGTGCAGGGTCCCTTCAAATTTCTAGTGTAATGTACCGGCAGCTACATTCAGAACCTTAGGATATCCATTGTGGAGGGGTCCCGTCGCTTGGCCCCGCATTGTCTGCTGATGTCGAGACAAACATTCCTTTCTCCATGGCTGCGAAGGCCCCCACAACAATAGGATACTCGTCCAGGGCTACGGTATAAAAGTCTAATGACGTGGACAAGACGTCAACACCGCCGTCGTCAATAGCCTAATCCACCCCCGCAAGAATATCCGACACAACCTAGTCTTCGTCCCACACTACCTTGTATAGTGCGATTGGGACCTTTGGAGCTACGCCTCTGGCAGTCCCGGGGGCACAATCGTAGAAGTTTGCACCCTCCACATAATTACCAGAGGCGGTGCTCGATGTGTGGGTCCCATGCCCGCCCGTGTCGCGGGGCGAATTCATAATCAATTTCGGTTTCTTGGCGAACATGCCCTTGCTGAAGGACCGGACTCCAATCAATTTACAATTGCACGAGTATTTGAAATCCGCGCAACTCTGGCATGTTCTCTCCGCCTGGACTGAATCTCATCAATGCCGTCGTCGTTGAAACTTGTACTTTCTAGCCAGATCCCGGTATCCACTGGAACGATGATGACATCGCCATAACAAAGATGAATTTTGTTAAAAGAAAATTATATGCTCAATTCATTAATCAATCACAAATATATTGATGAATGTCCATGCAAACTGAAAGTTTTCTCAAAGTTAATAGAAAATAATCAATGGCGGAGCTAGTATTTCATATATAAGGGGCGAAATATACACTCAGGTTTTGTTTGATTACAACGAAAAATCTTATCGATGAAGTAGTATCGGCTAATAAGATGTTCGGTTGAAAATAACTAATGTGACTCATGTATGAAAAAAAAAATATGTATTAAGTCCCACGATATTTAAATGAATTAAGAGAAATGATATCTAATACTATATTCCAACATGTTTAATACCTTAAAAGTGCACAATATTTTTGCATGTCACATTATCATACTAAATATTTCAGTTATGTATTTTAACATAACATCAACGAATTAATATGAAAGAATATCATCTTTCTTTTATTTTGAATCATTATTCATTCTTAAAAATATTCGTTTTGAAAAATAAAATTTTCACGTATAATCACATAATCACGTAATATGCACGAGATTCGCACATGATATGCACTGAATTTGTACGTGAATTTGGTCTGTGTAAAGTTAATGAATTATGTGCAGATCACCGACATCAATATTTAGAACCCAATGGATCCCATTGTGCATTGTACGTGATTATGTAAACTTGTTACTGTTCCATTGGAAATTCTATTAGATTATCCAATGAATTTAATGTCATCTCGGGCATATCCAAGGTCTTTCCCCACGCCATGGAGATTACTGTATTTATAAGAAGCGCGCACCCAGTGTGGAGCATGTCAGCGATAAAGTCCGCCATCATGACCACTGCGAACCACCTGGACAACACATGTAAAGCTATTCGAGATTCCCTGCTCAATTACGAGGCCGCAACACCATTAGAAATGCGGTCCTGCCATATCAATCATAATCCAGCGCTCAATCCAAGATTGATGTACGATATCTCTCGCTCAATCCAAGATTGATGTACGATATCTCTCGCTGGGATTACGTCAAATTTGTATAGGGGGCCAAAACCGCAAATTCAGATCTGGATATGAATAATAACTCCGGAAGAGACATCACGGACCACGTCACACACACCTCGTCCACAGCCGCTGGAGACTATGTCAAGCGTGCTTCCTTCTTCGGTTATGCATCGGGGACTGCGAGAGGGGTCACCCCTCGTGCTAGCGTTGTTATGTACAAAGTCCACTCAGGTTCCCGATTCCCTCTTGCTTCGGATGTATTGGCAGGTATGGATAAGGTTGTGGCCGATGGTGTGGATGTTATATCTATATCAATGGGCTTCGACCCATATCCCCTGTATGAGGACCCGATCGTTGTCGCTCCTTTTGGCGCATTTGAGAAAGACGTATTTGTATCTACTTCCGCTGGAAATGATGGTGGTACCACGACTTCGCACAACGGGATCCCATGGGCGTTGACAGTTGCAGCAGGCTCCGTCGATCGGTTCTTTACCGGAACACTGAAATTGGGAAATGGAGCAGCAGTTCTCGGATGGTCTATGTTCCCAGCTTCTGCTCTCTTGGACAATTTGCTTCTCATCTACAACAAGACGCAATACTCTTGTAATTTCATTGACGCTTTGTCCGAAATTGGGCACGTCATTGTCATTTGTGAAGACGAACCAGTTTTTATAGAACATATGTTATCTCAAATGTCGCAGCGGCTATTTTCATTTCGGACAATCTGGAGCTACAGTTGTCAAGTCACTTCCCATCTCCCGGTGTCCTGATCAATCGTAAGGACGCATCAGTCTTGATCGAGTACGCAATAAAAATTGCACGTCTTTCTCCATCTGCTACCATCAAGCTACAACAGTCACTCGTGGGGACAAAAAGGTTCCAGCTGTTGCTTTCTATAGTTCTAGAGGCCGCGCACGAGCTTGGCCATACATATTGAAGCCCGAGGTGATGGCACCGGGATCCCTGATTTTGGTATCGTTGGTGCCAAATAAATCAACAACTTTTATTGGCGGTTCCATCATCTTATCTAGTGAGTTCAATACGATCTCAGGTACTTCCATGGCATGCCCCCACGCTTGGGGGATTGTTGCGCTTCTCAAATGCGCACCCGAAGGGGAGCCCGTCGGCAATAAAATCGGCTATCATGACGACATCGAACCCCTTCGACAACACCTACAAGCCCATTTGTGATTACCTGCGCAATTTCGAAGCTGCAACTCCGCTGGCAATGGGATCGAGCCACATTGATCCTAATTGAACACTCATTCCCGGACCGATTTACGACGTGTCCAGACAGGACTACGTCAATCTCTTGTGCTCCATGAACTTTACACGGGGGCAAACAAAGTCGATCTTGAGGTCGAGCTACGACTGCTCAATTCCTTCGTCAGACCTCAATTATCCGGCCTTCATAGCAGTTTATAAGCAGAAACGAGAGGGAATGGTGATGACTAGGGTGTTTAAGCGGAGGGTGACAGAGCTGCAACTGCAACTGCCAAAGTACACGAAAATTATAACGCGGCCTACAACTTTGGTCTTCAGCAAAAAATACGAGAAGTTAAATTACCAGTTGACCATATCTTACAGTGATAGTAACGGTTCTCTTCCCGCATATGGCTCCATCACATAGACCGAAGAAACTGGAAGAAAACACTCGGTCTGGAGTCATATTATTATTTCCGCCCTTTGAGACGTTATGGTCCTGTAGATGGTTGTAACTTGTGGAGAAGTATTTAGTAATAATAAGACAATAAGGTTAAGTTCAATCAATCAACCATGTATGTCCAAGTATCCCATGTTTAGAAGTTAAGTACATTGTTTTAGAATTGACAACAAGAAATGACCCTCTATTTGGTTTTGAAGAATTAACTTGTTTTATGGTTAAACCAAGTTTGCTGCACTAATTATATAGTTTGTGTTGGATTCACAATTTCTGGACTAACAATGAAGTAACAGTATTTCTAAAGGCCCAAGAGCCAAATTCATTGATTTTTATTTTTTCTTTTTCTCCTAATAAAATGTCTTATCAAAAAAGAAAAGAAAAGAAAAAAAAACAATAGAAATGATAGCATATATTTATTTATTGCATAATTATTCCAATCACATGCAATTATTGTTGTGTTACCTGTCATGAAAACAACTCCAAGTAATTGGTGCGGTGCGCAGTCATGTCATCATCACGAGATCTCATCCGTTCAAACCCTACCATCCGTCATTTTCGGACAATCTCGTCCGTTCAATTCAAGCCTCACTCATCCCTTTCATTCATGCATGGATACATGCAGTTTTCATTTCAGACAAAAATTAAAAAAAATCAACTTAATTGCATTTATCATTTCTAGATGTTTTTCAATAAATTATTTTGCATAAATAAGTTATCTATTTTACTTCTCATATTTTAATTATAATATACTAAATAGTGGTAAACCTCACCTACAATCATTACCATTTAAATTCTATTAATTTACCAAAATATTAAATTATCGAACTAACTTTTAACACGTTGTCGTCAAGTTGGAACCGAATATTAGTTAATCGAGGTTCTACTGTATTTCAATTTTCAATCAAACCAAATAATAAAACTAGTGTCATGTTTTTTTTGGAACATTTATTTGATTTTTAATTGTTCATTTTATTGAGAAAAAAAAATACATTTTCACTAGGTTTTAATTTTTTTTATATATATAAACCGTTTCATGCTTGACAATTAAATCCAATTAATTGTAACAATGTATTTTAATAATAAAGGTTTAAATTTCAAAGTGCAACAAGTTGTATTTAAAATTAAAACTCATATAAATAAATAAATAAAAATAAAAATAAAAAATAACTAGCATTTAAAACTCTACCAAACGGTCCAAATTACATAGCTCTCACTCCCTCCAACTTCCCACGTTACCGACAAACCGCCGTCGTCTCATGGTCCCGTCAAATCCACCAGGTTTGCCTCGCCGTAGCGGCGGCGATACGGCGGTGAGAGTGATCGTCGCAGTGAAAGCAGAGAAGGTAATCTCCAAGTCCGCCTTGGCTTGGGCTCTCACCCACGCGGCCCGGCCCGGCGACTGCATCACCCTCCTCGCTATCTTCTCTGAAAACAGAGCCGGTAAATTCGAGAAAATCTGGATCAAAATTCCACAATTAGATTTCTCCCCCTTTTAATTTTTTTCTGACATGAAATTGATTTTATAGTTGCTGTGGGTGGAAATAAAATACAGGTGGGAGGAGATTTTGGGGATTTCCGAGGTTGAAAGGGGATTGCCGGAGCTGTGACCCGTCCGAGTTACCGGGTCGGATTCGTCAGATCTCGGAGTCCTGTTCTCAGATGGTTCTTCAACTGCACGATCAAATTCAGGTACCTAAATTATTGCATTTTATTGTTGTTAAATTTATAATTGTTTGCCTTAATTGGGACTGAATTTTGGGGAATAAATTTGGTTCAAACGACGTAGTTTTGGAATCTTTTCGAAAATTGATTCTCTGAGTTTGTATGGCTGTGAAATGGAGTTTAATATAATCAAACAATGGAGTCAATGGAAAGAGCATGTGCCTCGGAAAAGTCGATTTGCAATAAATCATTATTATAAGTGCCCAAGCATATTTTAAATCGTTGTTTAAGTTTACGTTCATGTGATTGATTATTGATTATGTTCATGTGAACCAATGCCTTTTATTAATCATTGATAACAGCACCTTACGCTCAATGAATTCTGTAAAGCAAGTGGAAAAAAAGAATTAAAGTCTCGATTCATCGTGTGAAAATATACATCAAAGGACAATTCAAATTAACAACACTAGAATATAGTTCGTGGAAAAAATTTCTGAACTTGTTCAACTTTGAAATTGCGTTCATATGTGTGTGTATGTATATATACACACACACACACACACACATTATAGCAACCTGAACGGAGTCAAATACTTTAAAATTGTCATCGTTAATTAACATTTAAAATTTTGTGAACTTTAGTTAGTGAAATAGAGGATCTATTGTTTGAGTGAGTATCTAATAAAGCTTAGTTTATCATTGTGTAGGTCAGAGTGAGAATTAAGGTTGTATCAGTTATCGCTGCTGGTGCCGTCGCAGCTGAAACGAGGAGTAGCTCAGCCAGCTGGGTCATATTGGACAAGTAAATAAACGTAAATATGTTTTTACTTTTTCCTTGAATACTTTTCTCTTGGCTGGTATCTTCACAGATATACTTCCACTCGCATAACGACGCTACTAAAATCCAAATACGAACACAAAATAAGTATTTTGGGTATGTGTTATGTATGTCAAGGCTCGGTAACTAAAATGGTTAACTTTTTTACGCATTTACAAATGCATGTCAAATATTTGTTGTAAATGGATGGATTCGGTGCTTTTAATATTCGCTGTGCAGCTATAGAAAGGAAGCAAGTTCTTGCAATAAATTCGTTTTTAAATTCCTTAAATTACTATATAATTTAAATGAGAGTATATTCATAATGTTGTTATTCCCACAAGACAGGAAACTAAAGGGAGAGCTAAAGCATTGCATTGATGAACTGAATTGTAATATTGTAGCCATGAAGGGTTCAAACGCAAAAGTCCTTCGACTCAACCTAGCTTGCCCTAGTGCTATCCAAACGCCCTTTTACTCTGCTGCTACTTCGCCTATTAAAGATAAAGAGACCTATAATATGAAGCATACCACCCCTGTTAGCAGCCCCGAGGATCCAAATACTTCCTACACAAGAACCTCTGGAGATAATTCCTTATCAAGTCCCGACACGGGATCTTCTAGTTACGTCGTGTACGAACAAAACCCTCTTTACGACGGATTAAATAAACGTAAGAATCCACCTAGTAGGCAAAATACGTTTGATGGTGTAGATTATGTACTGAACGCTAGCATCCGTGAGGCTGTCTCTCTAAAGAAAACCTCTTCGATTTCACCTCCGCTATGTTCGCTCTGTCAATTCGAGGCTCCGGCATTTGGGAAACCCCCGAAGCAGTTTCAGTACACGGAGCTCGAGGAAGCTACAGATGGTTTTTCGGACACGAATTTCGTTGCAGAAGGTGGGTTCGGTTTGGTTCACAGAGGAGTTCTTAGGAATGGTTTGGTCATTTCGGTTAAGGAACTCGGGCTTGTGGGCCCGCAAAGAGACGCTGATTTCTGCCGGGAAGTGCGTGTGCTGAGCTGTGCACAGCATAGAAACGTCGTGTTGCTGCTAGGCTTTTGCATCGAGGGGAAGAAGAGATTGCTTGTCTATGAATATGTGTGCAATAGCTCCCTGGACTTCCATTTACATGGTATTTTTTTTTATGTTTTGCTTCGTGATTTGTATTTGTCCTAACACAGCCCTGTGCTTTGTTCAGCCGTTGTAATGCGACCTTCGTTTGCAGGAAACGGAATGCCGATATTGGATTGGGGGGCACGTTTAAAGATAGCTATTGGGACTGCGAGAGGATTACGGTACCTTCATGAAGATTGCAGAGTTGGATGTATAATTCATCGAAATTTGAGGCCAGACAATATTCTTTTAACTCATGATTTTGAACCTCTGGTATGTTCTATCTATGTTCTGTTTCCTATATATATATATATATATATATATATATATATATATATATATATATATATATATATATATATATATATATATATTATGTTCTATCTTGTTCTGAAAGCAAGTAGATTTCAAGTACAATACATATCGGTTATATTAATATCGTATATTCCTATTATAAGTCATTACAAAGTCAATCAGCAAAACGTGATTATTTTATTTTAGTCCAATTACACTGTTGTCTTAATTCAGGTTGCTGAATTTGGTCTTGCAAGATTGGACAATGAGTGGAAGTTCTATGATAAGAACCAAGTCGTCGGAGCTTCAGGGTAAAATTACTTCCTTCATAAAAGTTTAATTGTTTTTTTTTTTTAAACTATCTCAATTTCATTTTCCCGATTTGCAAGAAAGTTTTAATGATGATTGTAATTCAAGTAAAACTTGTTTGCTGACATCAAGCCCCCGTTTTGTTAATTAATTAATTTGTTTAATTTCTACTTCTTTAATGTCTATAGGTATCTTGCACCGGAATATTTTAATGATGGAAAAATGACGGAAAAAGTCGACATATATGCATACGGCCTGGTGCTGTTAGAGCTAATCACGGGCCGAAGAGCCCGTGATTTGCAATACTGCACGGAACATCAATTCTTGCTGGATAATATAGATGCATTATCTGCAATTGAACCAATACATATACTTGCTTACAAGCATCAACTGCTGGACCCACGCTTGGCCTCGTTCGAACCACAAGGCGGTTTACCCTACGAGCTTCACGCAATGGGATTTGCTGCCTCGTTGTGTCTACAGCAAGATCCTGACCTCAGACCACCCATGTCAAAGGTTAATTATTACCATTTATTCATTCTTAATTTGAATTTGTGTAGATTTTAATGAATTTAAATTCTTTTATTTTATTTTATTTTCATTTTATGAATAGGTTGTTAAAATGCTGGAAGGGGTAAGTACAGCTAGTCTCGACTTGGATTCGTTTGGGTGTAGAAGTGGGCGCATTGAGGGACTCAATTCGAATGCACTAGAGTCGAAGAGGAGGCACTCTCGAAGGCTTTCATACTGAAGAAATATCGAATTTTTCAGTTACGGTATCGAAATTATTAAAATGGTTGTTTCGATTATTAGCCCGTATGTACAAAGAAATTGTGCAACATCTATTGCTTGAACACATCTTTATTTTAATTGAACATTTTGTAATGTGACTATATTGTGAGTAGGGTCAGGTATTGGTGAGTTTGAGATTATGTAGTTATTTTTTAATGATGACTACAGGTTGTTGTAATTACAGAAACACCCCCAGCTACAGTGTGCAAATAATTATTTTTTTAAAGACCAAGTCTTATGGTCATACTAGTTGTATGAATTTCAAGAAATGCACTGGTTATTTACATTAGGTGATTGTTAACTGTAGATCTGTACATAATTACATACACAGTCATGTATATGTGTGTTTACTTAGAAATTATTTAACATCATCTAAGGTTAACAACCACCCGATATAAATAACCAAGTGTAGTATCTAACTCCACTTGACATGCCATTCTAGCTAGTTACGAGTGATTACGGCATACCCATGATTGTTCGTGATTTTGTTGGGAATTGGGATTGCAGTTGATACTCGGGTCGTCCCAAATTTAGCCTCAAAAAGTTTCGAAATAAATAAAGTGGATTATCGTTTCTCGAAATTGCTATTTCGAGAAAAAGTAATAACTAGAGAAGAACCTTTCATTGGTAAATTAAATTTTATTATTTGAATTAAGAGAACCCTCTTACATATCAAATGGGATGTGACGAGCATATGGTTATTTACATTAACTGGATTTTTAGCGCCGATCTACACACATTAATGTGTGTGTTTAGAAGTGAATTTGCAACTGAAAAAAAAAACGAAAATTTATTCCTCTAATATTATAATAATACTTAATTAAAATCATATAGTAGTCATAAGTCACAATGAATTACACCAATTAACAACACATACATACATATAGAAAATAAACTCTTAATTTACATACGCCCATGATCACATAAAAAAATCCACTGTTAATTAATTAATATTTTTCTCTCCATCAATTAATTAATTAAATAATTAATTAATACTTGGCCGACGGTATGGAATCCCAGTTAGAATTCCCATGGCCCATCTGCTGCAGCTCCGGCGCCATTTCCGACACGCTCCACACCTTCACCGACTTATCCAAGCTCCCACTGTAAACCACCCACTTCTTATCTCCGCCGCCGCCGTCCGCGGCGGACTCCTTGTCCTTCTCCACCGTCAGGCACTTCACCGGCCCGGTGTGCCCCGTCAGCACAGACAGACACGTGTGCACCGCCCCCTCCCTCCTCCACACGCATATCGTCTTGTCCGCCGACCCGCTGAAAACCAGATTCCCCGCCGCCTCAAGGCAAAGCACCGCCAGCTTGTGGCCCTTCAAAACCCCGCCGTGAGAAAGCTCCTTCTCCTTCTCCCAGAAATTCACCAGCCCGTCGGAGGAGCCGGAGTACACCACCGTACCGTTCTCGTTGACCGCAAGCGCCGTGACGGCGGACTCCTGGCTGAGAAGCGTCTGAACGGAAGTGTGCTTCACCGACTTCCCCTTCTGCTCCCTCTTCCACACCTTCACCGTCCCGTCGGCGGAGCCGGTGTACACAATCCCGTCAACGCTCGCCACCACGGAGTTAACGGCGTCATCGTGCGCCCTAACGGACTCGACGCATTTCGAGTTATCGGCGCGCCAAACCTTGAAAGTCCGGTCCCACGAAGCAGAGTAAAGAAGTCCGGTCTCCTGGCTCATGCTCAGGCAGGAAATGGCGTCGGTGTGCTTGATCCAGACGGCGGTGCGGTTGCGCTTCACCTCCACGTAGCTGCTCGGCTTGATCGACGCCTTGAATATGTCGAAGAACGTCGGCATCGTGCCGGAGCGTTTGTGCACGCTCGGGTCTTTAGGGCTGATCTTCCAGACACGTATTTTCCCGTCCTGGTGGCCGGTGAATATCTTGTCGCCGGAGATTATGATCGCCTTCACCAGGCCGCTATTGGATTTGAAGGCGGAGAATTCTTTCAGGCTTTTCCAAACGCGGATGTTCTTGCTGTCGGAGCCGGTGTAGAGGAGGTCGTTCTTGGCGGCGAGGGAGTATATGTGGCCTTCTTCACGGACCAGGGATCCGATCAGGCTGTTCTGCGGCTGGTTCTCCGACGACGACGTCGTTTTCGACGAGTCGGGGTTCGAAGACCATGAGTTTGCGAAGGGGGAGGGTTGGTTCCAGGGTGACATCATCATTGGGGAGCCCTCGCCGCTCGGGCGGCTCGGGTCGTAGGCGGAGAAGCTGCTGTTGCGGGCGGCGAAGTCGTCGGCGCCGGAGCTGCCGGCGCCGTCGGAGGCGCCGCTGGAGGAGGAGAAGTTTGGATCGGGGTGGACCATGTTGTTGTTGTTGTTGTTTGTCTTATCTTCTTCTTTCTTCTTCTTCTTCTTTTTGTTTTTTGATCATCAAATGTTTATTACGTACAGGTTTTTTTCTTTTTTTTTTTTCTTTTAAGGTGTTGTAATAATCTAATAATATTAATGATAATATTAATATTATTGTGAGAAATTGTGAAGAAGAAGAAGAAGAAAGATGGAATGGAAATGAGAAATGAAGAGAGAGAGAGAGAGTGAAGGAGAGAATTTGTAGGGAATGTTTGAGAGGATTTTGCTTCTCTAATTGCAGTTTTTATGTGTGTGGTGTCGGATTTCTTCAAACTGTTTTTTTTTTTCTTTGGTTGGTTCATTTAACATGACAAAATCAGGGGAAATTCTATGCTACACCCGGTGAATATAACCAGGCACCATAATTAATAAGATTCTCACTACGGGTTCAGTTATGGCCCAATGGGTTTTTAGAATATAATTATAAAATAAATAAAAAAGGACACATGTCAAGAAAAGAGCCACCCGATGAAAATCACCAGGTGTAGCATCGTATTCCCCATCAGGGTTATTTCGGGGATTTAGATGCTACCGTGGATTTAATTAAATAACTACACGCTGAGCACATATATAAATGTGTGTGGTATTATATTTGAATCTACGGTTCAAATCCACACATTGTAAATAGCTAAGTTTAGCATCTCATTTGCCGTTATTTTTATGTTACACCAGGTGAAGGTTATATCGAGTAGATTTTTATCGTTGATCTACACATACTAATATGTGTGTGTCTGTGGACATATGAATTGTTGTCGATATATTTCACCTGGTGTAATACAGTGTAAACCAAGAAACAGTGATGATATATATATATAAAGAACCAATTTCTAATGTATGTAACTATTTTAGGTTTTCACAAGCTATTATACGAGGGTGTAGATTTATCCAGTGCACTTATATGGTTGGTTGCGGTTCCTTCATTAATATATATATAAATATATATCAATTTTTTTATATAATATTTTTAATGTTAGTTGTTGGTTTGTATCATTTGTATATTTGTCATTGGCCACACTTTCGGTTTGACAAAAATTGAAATTTTAAATTAAAATCCATGTCAACTGTATTAAACTTTTGTCAATTACATATAAATATTTTCTTAAATCTTAGATGTATACATTCGAATTTTTTATTTTATTTTTTCCCTAATTCAATATTGGTCGATGATTCTGCTCGGAATCCAGTCTAGCAAGTCACGAGTCTTCAAATAAGTGATTCTGCTCGGAATCTAGGCTTCTTAGTCATTTTATAAGATTTTTCATATAATTTATACATAACTTTTAGTTTTCTTAATATATGCGTATTAGCCAAGTCGGCAAACAAAATGAGAAGCATGGAGTATTGAATATGACAATGAAATTGATTTAAGGAGCAAACACAAATCATTAATTTCAAGTTTTTATTTCCCTCTCCTATATCGAGCGTATGCTATGTTGTTTAATTTGTAACTCGTAGTATTGAGGTTCGAAATCCAAGCAAATTAAATCACAATTATCAAATTTATGCTATACATCGAGTGACGTGTACACCACATATTTAGTGTGTCGACGAATAATAATGATATATCCAGTATAATTCGTCGTGATGAACGTAGTATAAAATAAACTGCAATCGAACGATGAACATTTATCCAATTGCGTTTCCGGAACTTCTTGCCAGTGTGTGTTTAGCTGGATTTAGAACTTAGACTCATTCTTTTATGTACATTAGACTTGATTAATTGATCTTGAAACCCCATTTTCTAATAACAATTTTAAAATTTTATTTTGGTTTCTAAAGATAAAGTATGTGTAGTTCTTGGCACGAACAAGCAAACAAGAGGCAAGTTGCCATATTCAATATCATGTTATATTTTATATATATATAATAAAGTCCTTTATTTTATTTTATTTTTTTATCAAACAAAGATATAAATAGCTATACTTGCATGAACGTTGGATTATTAAATTCTGATAAAAATATAATACTCCTCTATCCCACACGAAAATTATCATATTAATTGTCATTCATTTACAAAAATTACCAACAATAAAGTATTTTAAAACACTATATTTATGC
This sequence comes from Erythranthe guttata, assembly GCF_056151865.1. Lineage (NCBI taxonomy): Eukaryota > Viridiplantae > Streptophyta > Magnoliopsida > Lamiales > Phrymaceae > Erythranthe > Erythranthe guttata. The sequence goes on from NC_142535.1 coordinate 14,743,512, forward strand.
TTCAGAAATTAGATGTTACATCAGGTTATTTGCACTTGGTGATTGTTTTTTTTTTTTGAGAAGAAAATATAGTATTTTCATTTAACTTGAAAATTCAGAGGATACAATATCCTTAATGAAATCTGGAAGAGCACTAGAGTTACAAGGACCCCAAGCAGATAGTTTAGCAATTTCATGAGCTGCTGAATTCCCTTCCCTCAAAATATGGTAAATATGAAACTCTTCAAAAGTAGTAGCTAGCCGTTTAATGTCGTTGATCAGATTTCCATAGCTTGTGTATGAATCGTCTTCACCACGAATTGCTGCTACAATAACACTTGAATCACCCTCCAATGCAACTCGACGAAAATCATGATCGCGAGCAAACTCCAAGGCTTTCAAAGCTGCCATTGCCTCAGCTGTGACTGGATCAAAATATTGTTTACAACTAATAGAGTACCATCCAACACATCTTCCATCAAAATCTCTGGCCAAACCACCCAAACCACATCCATTATCAATAGAGCACAGAGAAGCATCAAAATTGATTTTCACGACACCCCTAGGAGGTGCCTCCCACCGAATAGTTGATCTTCTACTAGAGTAAAGTGGACGTGTACTAAGAACTACCGAAGACAGGCCACGCATATCCGATGTAAATTTTTTCGCAAACAAAATAATATCCATAGCCGATTTATCCATGTCCTCGAAAAGTTTCTTATTTCTAGCGTTCCAAATTGCCCAACATATAACCACACAATACTCAAATTGTGCACTATCTTGATGTTGTTTCATCCATAAAACCCATTCAATAACCGATTTATCCTTCGGCCAATGGATCAAATACGGTACCCCACTCAATGCCCAAACTTGTCTAGCGAAGGTGCAAAGAGCTAGGCAGTGCAACACATCCTCATCGCCTACATTGCATAAATCACATGATCCTGACTCAATGATCTTACGTTTAATAAGATTTAATCGAGTAGGAAGGAGATTTTTACAACATCGCCACAAAAAAATTTTAATTTTACTGGGAAGTTTCAAAGTCCATAGCCATTTCCAAGAACCCGATAAAGTCGACGAAGAGCTTGAAGCTGAGTTCGATCCATCTTTTTCTTTCTCCATCTGAACAGCAATATAATAGGCACTACGAACGGAAAACAATCCGTTTCGATTATAATGCCACATAAGTTTATCCTCGTTGATGGAGCTTCCAAGCGGAATGGACAAAATACAATTAATATCTTCTTCGACAAAGATTTGAGATAGTATATGCGGGTCCCACTGCCCGGTGACACTATCAATTAGGCTACTAACCTTCATATCACTTGGCCACTGACCCCGTGGAGTGAAAGGTTTGAAAGTACTGCCCCTCGGAAGCCATCTATCACCCCAAATCTGCACTTTATCTCCATTCCCGATTCTCCAACGAGTGCCTTTTTTCAGCAAGTCTATAGCACCACAAATACTCCTCCACGTGTACGACGGATTTGACCCAAGAGATGAATCAAGAATATTAGATAATGGATAATACCTCGCCTTATAGATTCGACCCAACAAGCTGTGAGGAGAGACCATTAGACGCCACACTTGTTTAGCGAGTAGGGCTGTGTTGAAAGCATTTAAATCTCGGAACCCCAGGCCCCCGAAATCCTTGCTGGAACACATATCTTGCCATTTAGCCCAATGAATTCCTTTGCCCTTTGTATTCTCCCACCAAAACTTAGCCATATGTTTTTCCATCTCTTCAATAAAATATCGAGGTAGACGAAAGCAGCTCATAGCATAAGTTGGAATTGCCTGAATCACCGCCTTAATAAGGATTTCTTTACCGCCTCTTGAGAGCCATTTTTCTTTCCACCCTCGAAGTCGTCGACAGACCCTATCACGAAGATTTGCAAAAGCTTCTCGTTTTGATTTACCCAAAGTAGAAGGAAGCCCCAAGTATCTGTCGTGATTGTCGACCACCTCCATAGGAAGTTCAGAACAGATTAAATTAATGTTTTCTTCAGTAGTCGTTTTGCTAAACACGATACTGGACTTCTGATAATTCACCATCTGCCCCGAAGCTTCTTCATAGACTCGTAAAATTTTCTTTACACATGCAGCTGAGTAAACATTAGCATTACAAAAAATTATCGTGTCGTCGGCAAAAAGCAAATGTGATATCGACGGAGCTTCCTTGCATACTGCCAAGCCTGCTATATTGCCACAACGCTCTTCTTGTTTAATCAAGGCACTCAGAGCCTCCGCACAAAATAGAAATAGGTAAGGAGATATAGGATCGCCTTGACGTAAACCCCTCTCCGGCGCAAGAAAACCAAAAGAGCGCCCATTAAGAACAAAAGAGTATGTAACTATTGACACACATAGCATCACGAGATCAATAAAATTGCTGTGAAAGCCCAACCTGGACATCACCCCACGCAAAAACGACCATTCAATACGGTCATAAGCTTTACTCATATCCAATTTAATGGCCATATGCTCCGCCGTACTCCGCTTCATGTAGTGGACAACTTCGTAAGCAATAAGAATATTGTCCGAGATCAACCTTGAAGGGACAAAAGCAGATTGAGAATCCGAAATAATGGAATTCATGTGCGGTTTAAGGCGGTTCACAATCGCTTTGGAAGCAATTTTATACACCACGTTACTAAGGCTGATCGGTCTAAACTGAGTCATATTTCTTGGATTATCACATTTTGGAATAAGTACAATATGGGTGTAATTACCAGCTCTAGGAAGCTCTCTACGATTGAGAAGTGCTAATACCCATTTTGATACATCACTGCCCACCACACTCCAAAATCGTTGGAAGAAGACCACGGGAAATCCATCGGGACCTGGGGATTTTAGGGGTTGCATACCATCGAGCGCTTTTTTAACCTCATCCACTGTATACTCCTCAAGTAAAATTCGATTTAACGTGTCGCTAACCCTGGGCTCTATTGCATCCAGAACCTCCTCCATTACAGATGTTGGTTGATCTTTGGATGTAAATATGTCACTAAAATAATCGGACACAATTTTTTCAATATCTGCTTCTCTCTCGCACCACACACCTTCTGAGTTACATAAACCCGCAATGGTATTCTTTCTTCTTCTAGACGATGCTTTGGCGTGGAAGAACTTTGTGTTTTTGTCACCTTCTCGCATCCAATGCGCCTTGGCTCGTTGCCTCCCCATAACCTCTTCTTTGTCGAGAAGCTCATCCAACTCACGCGACAAATCATGTATTTCAGATTTGGTCTCTGCTGTTAAAACTCTTTTTTTTAACTTCACAATTTTTTCCTTGAGTTTACGGATTCTATCTCGCACGCATCCAAAAGAGACTCTGCTCCACCTCAATAACCCCAATTTGCAATGTTCTAAATTACTCCACTGGTCAAGTGAAGTTTGTTGGGATACATTAGCATGCCAATTTTCTCTAATAATTTGTTCACACTCTTCGGATTTCAACCACATCGCTTCAAACTTAAAGCCTCTGTTTCGTCCCCCCTGCTGAGCAATAATAGCACTCCTCCACTCGATTAGTAGTGGAATGTGGTCTGAGTACAACGCATCCAAATGTCGGACACGGTAATTTGGAAATAACTCCATCCACTCATTATTGCCGCACGCTCTATCCAAACGTTCTCTCGTGGTATGTGGAGCTTTCCTGTTATTACTCCATGTAAAAGGGTACCCAACAAAACCCAAGTCATTGAGTCTCGTATCCCTCAAACAGTCACTGAATTCCTGAATGTCTTTAAAGGATGCCAAATACCGTCCACTTTTTTCAGAATTCGATAGCATCGCATTAAAGTCACCCGCACATAACCAAGCTTTGTTTGATAATTCCGATAATTTCCTCAATAGATTCCACGACTGGTGTCTCAAAGTCTCATTCGGGTTACCATAGAAACCTGTGAATCGCCAAGTATCATTCAGATTATTATCAAAAATAAACGCATCAATGTGGTTAACAGAGAAGTTGTTTAGAGAAACAAGTAAATCCTTTTGCCAAAGAAGGGCCAAACCCCCCGACTTTCCATTAGCTGCCACACACACACCGTACAAATCCAGAACATTTTTTATTGATTCAAATTTCTTAGATGACAATTTAGTTTCCGACAAAAAAATAAACTGGGGGTTGTTTATTCGAATGAGCTCGCGGAGCTCATGAACTGTCCGAGAGCCCCCCAACCCTCGGCAGTTCCAAACTAGACAACTCATTGCGATCGGCGGGGCTGACCCTCAGCCTCCGCCGTTAATGAAAATTTCTCCGTCGAATTTGAATCCCGAATCACCAGTTGTTTCTTCGGTCTCTCCTCTTCCAAACTATCCACTTCCATTGGAACTGAAGTTTTCTTCTTTCCTTTGATCAGAATACGCTTTGGAGAAGTTTTGGAATCCCCACGTTTTCGTTTCACTGTGTTTTTATCCATTACAGTTGAGTCTGAAATTTCCACCTTTGTAGTACGAGGCCGACCCCTACTAGCCTTTGGTTTAATGCTAATACCACTTGTAATTTTTGTGCCATGATTAAATTGACTAAACAAAGGTCCATTAAGCTGGAAAGGGCCCATTGAGCCGTCCATTAGGCCCGTGGAATTGGAAGAGAAAAAATTACCCACATTAATCTCCTGATTTGGTGGAGATATTCTTACGTTAGTAAGATGGGACCAAGATTGGTGCATGGATGTATTAGGATTATCCCAATCTCGTGCATTAACTCCGCCAAACGGAATTATGCTCTTATTAATGTCATTAATATCAAAATCTCCGTTTTCCCGGATTTGAAGGGATCCTTGATTTTGGGAAAATACCGATTGTTAACCGTAAATCTGCACATAATCATGCACAAATTCATGTGTATATATATGTACTTAATGTAGTGAGTGGTACTCTTTTATAAAAATTAATTCTCTCTGTATGAGAGGCATGGCCTTCTCTCTGTATGAGAGGCAGTACTTTGCATCGGTAGCTTAAGTTTTCCTCTAAATCAGGGGGATTTTCTTTCGATATTTTCCTTTTCTCAGTAGCTTGATCATCGGATCGTACACCTTCGTCTTTTATCTGGTTATTTGCGTTGGGTCTTCTAATTTTCGGCTAGGGTTTATTTTGCTAGGGTTTCTTGATAGGTCTTTCTGCCGTCTCTTGCTGGTCTTCCCTTTTATTTTCTCTTTGTTTGTTTTCCAGTTTGTATTTCCTTTGTTTCCCGTTTTTTCCTCTGCAGATCTGGTTTTGGCAACGCTCCTTCGGCCCTCCATCCCACTGCGCAACACCACATCTATTCTCTCTTCTTGGATGGATGGACTTTCAGAAAACTTGGCAAAGGGTCTACTGCTCACAAACGAAGAAGAAGAGGGAATTACCGTGACGGTCCCTCCAGTGGAGACTAGGGTTGTTGATAAGGGATTCCAACTAGTTGGACGAGTAGTTTGCCAGAGAGAAATCTCAGCCCACTCCATTAAATCAAACGTGCTTCGACTTCTTCAACCAGTCAAGGCTTGCGAGATTGATACGCTAGGCCCGAACCGCTTTATTATTCGATTCCAACATCGGTTGGATTATCTTCACGCTCGCTCTGGGTGCCCGTGGCTGGTGGATAAGAACGCTTTGCTCTTCCAAGATCTAGATGCGGATAACGACCCAACCTCGTTGGATATCAACATGATGGACATTGTATTACGAATCCACAACCTACATCTCTCTATGCGTACCGAATACATTGTAACCCAAATTTGCAGCAAGATCGGAGAACTTGTGGAGATAATAAAGCCCAAACCAGCGGCTTATGTGCCATATATGAGGGTCAAAATCAGGATTGATGTTACAAAAAGTTTGAAACGGGGAATGAATCTGCATAACCCAGATGGGACAAAAAATTGGGCCGCGTTTTCTTACGAACGCTTACCTAATTTTTGTTTTCTGTGTGGAGTTGTTGGGCATGGGGAAAACCGTTGTCCTGCTCGGTACGATGAAGATTTTGCTGATCCAGGTGACAATCTACCATACGGCGTTTGGATGAGGGCTACTGGTCCTCCTGATGGAATGGCTGGGAGGCGACCGCTGCATCTTGTGAACCGGGTTGAAGCAATGAGTGCTGGTACCAGTCCCCGAATGCCACTTAGGGGTGCTAGCATCTTCGGTATATCCTCCCCAATGGAATTATTTCCTCATACCAGCGTTGCATGTGCAAATAAAGAGAACCTTTCAACACCTATTTGTGATGAGTCTGATCTGGTTACTCATACCATTCAATTCCAGGCGGGGAGTAGCTCGGACACTTCTACGAGGAAGCTAGTTAAGGTCTCAAATAGGAGCAAGAAGAAGAAGGCGGCTGAGTCGGGGATTGAGGACAGAGCGGTTACTGGGAAAAAACAGATGTTGGTTTTAAGGGATGAAGAGTCTAATCTTACGGCGGAGACTGCGATGCAGTCCCGCCGAGCGCAATGAGTTGTATTTTTTGGAATTGTCGAGGGCTCGGGGCGCCCTTGACAATTTATGTGCTCGGAGATATTCTTCGAGCTCATCGGCCCCGACTGTTGTTTCTCTCGGAAACGAGGGCGACAACTGTACTTATAGAGAGACTAAAAATTAAATGGAATCTCAATGGCATTGGAGTGGATCGAGTGGGTTATTCAGGAGGTCTAGCACTTTTTTGGCAGAAAGATGTCGAGGTAGATCTTATCAGTTTCTCTAATAACCACATTGACGTTGAGGTTTATGACACGAACAATAGTGGACGATGGCGAATGACCGGTTTCTATGGATTTCCCGATCACGAACGGAGACATTTATCTTGGACCCTTCTTCGAAACATTCGCGACAATCGCGATCTCCCATGGATGGTAGGCGGAGACTTCAATGAAATTCTCAGCAACGAGGAGAAGCAAGGAGGTTTACAACGTAATCCAGCTCGAATCGAAGCATTTCGTGATGCATTGGACTCTTGCGGTCTTACAGATTTGGGTTATGAAGGGCAACCCTTTACGTGGACTAATAGCAGAGAGACTCCCTATATAGTTAGATGCAGACTTGACAGGTGTTGTGCAAGTAATACATGGATTGAATACTTCCCAGCAGCCCGAGTTCATCACCTACTATACTCGGGCTCGGACCATTGCCCTGTACAATTAATTTTCAGCGCCCCGTCCAGTAACACCACCTTGGGTAAGAAGAGACCTTTTCGCTTTGATGCAACTTGGCTTAGGAGAGAAGAGTGTGAACAAATCGTCGAACAACACTGGCGGTCGGAGGGCTCTACCGATCCAATCGAGAAGCTTATTACTAATAACCGCGAATGTCGGTTGGCATTAATAAACTGGAGCAGAACATCGGTAAGGCAGCCTAGAAAGGTGATTGATGGGCTTCATAAAAAACTCCATTGGTTACTCTCGGTGGATCAAACAGATGCTACACGGGAAGAGATTAGGATTCTTAGGGCAAAGTTGGAACGGGCATATGAGGATAATGATCTTTATTGGCGCCAACGGAGTAGAGTTCAATGGATTCGAGAAGGAGACCGCAATACGAGATTCTTCCACTCTAAGGCCACTATCAGGAACCGCACAAACAAGGTTGATAAATTGAAGAATTCAGCGGGTGTCTGGATGGAGAAAAATGAAGACATAGAGAATATTATCTCCAATTATTTTGAGCATATTTTCAAGACCACGAACCCGAGCGAAGAAGAGATAGATGAGGTGTTAGATTGCATTGAGACGCGAGTGGCCGAGGGGGCGGATCAACTTCTTTCCACTCCTTTCACTCCAGATGAGGTAACCCGAGCCATTTCTCAAATGGCTCCTCTCAAATCCCCGGGCCCGGACGGGTTACCTGTCATATTCTTTACCAAATATTGGCATCTATTAGGGTCCGATGTGCTTTCTTGTGTCCTTGAATTTTTGAACAATCATAGACTTCCTGCTGCTCTGAATTCTACTTTCATTGTGTTAATCCCAAAAATTAAAAATCCCGAAAAAATCACCGATTACAGACCCATTAGCCTCTGCAATGTCATATATAAATTTGGGTCTAAGGTGTTAGCTAATCGTTTAAAGTTAGTTCTCAATGACTTAATCTCCCCAACTCAATCTGCTTTCGTACCCAAACGATTAATTTCGGATAATGTTCTTGTGGCCTTTGAGATTAACCACTTCATTAAATTGAACTCTAGCAGGAAAACTGATTACATGGGCATTAAACTAGATATTAGCAAGGCGTACGATCGGATAGAATGGCTCTTTCTGAGAAAAATTCTTCTTCGTTTTGGCATTCCTCCTGATTTTGTTGAGCTTATTATGATGTGTGTTTCCTCTGTGTCTTTCTCATTTCTTTTTAATGGCATGCAGTTTGGCCAGGTAGTTCCCTCGAGAGGTCTACGACAAGGGGATCCACTATCCCCGTACTTATTTATTTGTTGCGCCGAGGCTCTTATGGCAATGATTTCCAGGGCTACAACTAGAGGTGAATTTCACGGGATTCAGGTCGCCTCAAATGCTCCGATGGTATCTTGTTTATGTTTTGCCGATGACACCCTGGTATTTGGCAAAGCCACTGAGGAGCACGCATTGGTGCTGAAAAATATTTTGGAGAAGTATGCTCGAGCTTCCGGGCAGGAGATCAATCAAGAGAAAACTACTGTCATGTTCAGCCCGAAAATTCCCCTTGCGAAGCGAGAAGCTATTTGCCATATTTTGGGATTTCAAGTAGTAGAGCAACATGGAAAGTATTTAGGGATGCCGACGGCTATTGGGAAATCCAAAAAGGAGCTCTTCACCTATCTGAGGGATAGGATTTGGTCCAAGATTAAAGGGTGGGGGGAGAGGCAACTATCGAGAGCCGGGAAAGAGGTCATGATCAAAGCGGTTCTACAAGCTATCCCGTCGTATGTAATGGGGTGTTTCCTATTGCCTGAGGGTATTTTAAATGACGTGGAGGCAGCAATTCGACGTTTTTGGTGGGGTCATAATGGAAATCGGGGGATGGCGTGGCTTCCTTGGAGAGAATTATGCAAATCGAAGGGGATGGGGGGCCTCGGATTTAGGGATCTTAGAGCTTTCAATTTGGCGATGGTGACGAAACAAGCATGGCGGATTTTCACCAACCCAGACCTTCTGCTTTCAAAAATATTGATGGCAAAGTATTTCCCGAGAGGTCATCTATTCAGTGCTGACATTGGACTCCGACCCTCGTCGACATGGAGAAGCATCTGGAAAACTATTCCTTTTTTAAAAATGGGTCTTTGCCGTAGAATTGGAAACGGAAGGGACTCATCGCTATGGGCTGACCCATGGCTTCGTGATGGAGGCTCTCGTCGAATATTCACTAAACGTCCAGCCTCTACGATATTTCCCGATCGCGTGTCTGATATTATAAATGTGAGCTCGAGCACTTGGAATATGGATCTTATTAATGAAGTTTTTTGGCCAGTGGACATTGATAGAATTCTTGCGGTGCCGATAGGCAGGGGTTTCGCCGAGGATGTGTGGACTTGGTATTTTTCTAAGAATGGTAATTTCTCAGTCAGATCTTGCTACTATATGATTCTTGACCACCTGAGAGAGCAGGAGACACGAAGAAGTGGAGGGGAAGGGTCCAACAGTGGCGGTAATGAAAGAGATTGGAGTGCTATTTGGCAACTGGAGCTTCCCCCAAAGATTAAATCTTTTCTTTGGCGAATGTGTAGCAATATTGTCCCGACAAATGCCGAATTATTTAGGAGGCGGATCAGGCCATCTCCAATATGTAGTCGGTGTAATACCGAAGAAGAATCTATTTTACACGTGATCCTTCTTTGCCAAGGTATGAATGGGGTTTGGAGTTCCCCGCCATTCGAAAAAATTCAACGAGGGGATACATCGTCGACATGGGGATGGTTCTGTGATGCGAAACGTTTGCTTGGAGAAAAGGAGTTCTTATTGGCAATGGTGGTGGCGTGGAAATCTTGGGACAGAAGAAATAAGGAGGCCATCGGAGAAAAAGTTTTGTGTGCGTCGGATGTTATACGTTGGTGTAAAGAATACATGACTATGTTTGAGGATGCTCAGATCCGGGCAAGGGCTACAGCACAAACTTGTCACCCGAGTGTCTGGAATCCACCAGAGGAAGGGATTATTAAAGTGAACTTCGATGCAGCTTTACCCCGTGAGCATCAAGGGATTTCGGTGGCAGCGGTAGCAAGGGATGCTAGCGGGTGTAGCGTTGGATGGCAGGTGCTCAAAATACGAGGACACTTTCAACCGGCGGAAGGAGAAGCATTGGCGGCTCTCACTGCTATCTCTTTTGCTAAAACGAAGGGCTGGACCAACATTGAACTCGAAGGAGATTGTCTTCAAATAATCAAAGCACTCCGAGACGGTGATTACGAAATGGCAACTTTTGGGGCCATTGTCAATGATTGTAAGAGAATAGCTCTCGATTTTCATCAAGTTTCGTTTAAGTTTGTTAAGCGTACGGGAAACAAATTAGCCCATGCCCTTGCTCAATATCCTTGTAATAATGTTCTGGAAGGTTTTGTTCTTCCACCTAATTTGACTGATATAGTCTGAATAAAGTTCTTATTCCCATCAAAAAAAAAAAAATGTAGTGAGTGGTTATTTAACTATCATCTACGATTAACAATCACCCGTTGTAGTGTCTAATTAACTTCCCATTTATCGTAAGAGATTTTTTTTTTTGAATCATAACTAAATTAAGAAATAATTGAACTAAGTTTTGGAAATCAATTTGTTGGATTTGAATGAATAGACAAAAGGTTCTTTTATATATTATATATAAATTAATTATTGTCCTATTTAATTAAGACTATGATAGTTGAGTCCCGCGGGGAATGACCTAATAATTTGAGCAATTAAGGTTGGGTCAATTGATTCAAGTTGGAAATCCTCTGGCCAACGATTGTCATGTGGAGCTTGTCACACATGGTTAACCTAGTGCAGTTTATGTCTTTTGTATAGTTTGTAAGATATTATACGAGAGTTTAGGTTTACGCTGGACCTATATAGTTGATTGTGGGTTCATTCATTACAGGAAAAAAAAAAAAAAAATACGGTAGTCGATTAATAAACATTGAAGCAAATGAACTAATAAGACTATGATAATACTAGTAGATCTACGCACAATCAGGCACATACACATGTAGAATAGGTGGTCAATACTCGTATATGGCGAGATTAATGATGGTCTATGATGCATAGAAACTTCAACCTACAGGCGTTTCCGTGTTTCAGAAACGTTTCGGAAACCAAAACTCCATGACACATGTCAGAAACGTTTCAGGGCCATTTTCATAAATATATAAAAGTTTCGGGATGTTTCTGATAATAGTGAAAATTTGGAAACGCGTTTCGACACAAAATAAATCCAAATTTCATTTTAAATAAAAACTCATAATTCTATGCGCTTAATTTTTGTTTTGTAAAATATTATGTTTCATTTTCACTTCTAGTTGCGTTTTAATATTTTTGTAGATGTAAATTCCCTACTAAAATAAATTTATATGCCCCGAATGTAATTTATGGAATGATATTAAACATTATAATATTTTTTTTTTTAAATTATGAGTGCATCCCAATATTTTTCGTATCCAACTTTTTGGAATACAGAGTTTTCCCATGTCAGTTTCCCTATTTCTCCGTGTTCGTTCTGCCGTGTCCGTGCTACATACATGATGGTGTATTTTACAAGCTAAGGTGCAGATTAAAACAAACTCTTTTTAACGGCTGCAATTAAATTAATTCTAATATATCCTTTTTGTTTTTCATTTCCTCGAAACTACTCATATTGAAACAATTAAGTAATTTTTTAAAGTTTTTAAATATTCAACTTTTGATTTTTTTTAATTTTTAATTTTTTACGAAATTACAATTTTAAAATTTTTACCAACCCTCATTAGGAGAGTTGGTACCTAGCCTTACCAATAGGGTAAAAGGTGTAGGGTTCGAGTCCCCCCTCCCCTACTTCCCCTTGTAATGACTTGAATTACTCAAAAAAAAAAAAAAAAACAATTAAGTAATTTCACCCAAAATAAAAATAAAAATTTCAACTAGAAATATTTTAGGAAATTTATTTAAAATAGTTTGACAAGACGTGAAGCTTAATAAAAGTCCAAATTGGTAAATTTGTAATATATTTTTTGAATGTGCAGGTCATCACTATCGTACGTGGTGCAGATCCATTGCATAACAACTAAAATAATTGTCAAATAAAAATGAAATGTGCTCAGCAATATTGTTACAGACACACACACACACACACACACACACAAAAAAAAGGAAAAAAGAAAAAAAAAATAATAAAGAAAAATAGTTTCCAATCAATGTTATCAAATCGGAAACTATCGCGTACCATTTTCCTCCATATATTGTCGTATCGATCATTTTATCGTATCGTAAGATATATTTGACTAACTATTAAAAATATTACAAAATATAAGTATATGTAATCAAAACACTATTAACATGTAAACAGTAATATTTTAAAATCAAATAATTTCATTTAAAATAAATCTAAATTCAAGTTTCAAAATTAAACAATTATATACGACAAAAGTCATAATATTCAGAAGTGCTAGTGGGTTTTTATTACCTTCGCTGATATAAATTGCTCTTGACTATTTAAGTTTGTTAATTGATTCAGATGGAACAAATTTTAAATTACTAGAATATTTGAGCATCGTTAGTTTTGTTGCCATAATTGTTACTTGTTAGAACATATAAAAGAGATAATACAATAGAAAGGGCAATAAGAAATATGACATCAATTTTGTCCATTTCCTAAGTATAACAATAATATTGTTATATTGCAAAGTGGAATGCCACATTATAATATGTTACATCTACCTCTCCTTATCAACGGTTTTCCTAGCTACCCATTATAGTTTGACGTGTGATTAGCAGGGTCGATTCTGAATATAGGCGAGAGGTGGTCGTCTCGGGTCTCCAAATTTTTTAAAAAAATTAGAGGGCTCGAATAATATTTTGTACTCTTGATCTTGATATATACTAGTCATAGTATTAAACGATATTTAAAATATATAAATAGTTCAATATTTACAGAAATATTATTTACATAGTGGAATTTGATAGGTCACATATTAACTTCAATATTTATTAATTTTTCATATTTCAAAATATTATATTCTCTCAAACTTTTTAAACCCAAAAAATCTTTGGTCATTGATTTCCGTGTTGTTCAGCACGATCCAAGATACGAATCTTTGATCCAATTTTTTTTTTTCATTCCGGAAAAAAATGAAAAATCTACCAGCAGATAATGAGGATAATCGTCGTTCATCTGGTTTATGGTCGCTTCCTAGCTGATAAAAACCCAAAAAAACATTACAATTTGCACGATTGAGAGTGAGAGGATTTGTTAAATTGTAGCATTTTTTTGAAATTTGATGAAAAATTACTGTGCAACCTATCAAAAGTCTTTTCTGCATCTATCGAACCCCCTTTATTAAACAAGATAATTATCCAAATGAGGATCAAACAAAAACTCATATGTATATTGTTGTACAAACGAACGATATGCTATACACTTGTTCTCTAGTGTAGCATAAACTTGTGACTTTTTCAAACATATTTTCAACTAATTCTTCCAACTCTACCACGAGGACAATAGTACATTTCATTTTGGTCCACCATTGTTGTACATCCATGTGAGGAGTTATTTACCTTTGTCAAAAAAAATTAATAATAATAATAATTAATAAAGGGTAGGTTACAGCCACCCCTACATAAGGTCAAATTATATAAAAGTAAAAAACCTTCTCGTTTGCATAATTATAGCCCACCCCTTAATTATGTATTGTCTTACGAAAAAATCTTTAAGTTGGTAAATTTAAATGTGTTCATTCCATAAAATCGTATCGAAATTTCGGTACGCAAATTTTCATACCGTTTATCGTACGGTTCGGTAAATAACCGAATTATCGAAAGTTTACATATATATAGTTGGGTTCGTCGGTTTACCGACCGGGTGAACACCCGTATGTAAATTTGACAACGTAAGGGTGAACGTGTAAGAAAATACATAAGGTGGGTGATTGTAATTACGCAAACAAAAGGGGTTTTTCGTAATTTAGTCTTACTTCAGGGGCCGACCGTAATTTACCAAAAATAAATTTAATTCCAACCGTTGGTAAAATATAGATGCTTTTTAAAAGTTCTTGTTTATCCAAATCCGTCTATATACAGAAAAAGCGTGGAAGATAAACATATGGTCTTATTGGGGCCATAAGAAGAAAGTCTTTTAGTGTGTGTGTGTGTGTGTTTTTTAAGCATAAAAGTGGTTTAGTGTTGTGAAAGGGTTTTGGGGCCCTTCTAAGCTAAAGGGCGGTTAGGGGGTAGTTGAACTTTTTTACACAATTTTATCTCAATTACTAAATTAGGAAATTCTATTATTTATGGAGATCTTACATTCACATGATTTTTCACCTATTTTGGGGAAATTATAATTCATCGAATGAAATTGTGCAGAGTTGATGGAGTTGACAAGGCAATGGATTCTTGACACCTTTTATTTGTAACGTACAAAATAATATATCTTTATTTAATAGGCAAATTACGATTGCCCCACTAAGATAATGTCAAATTACGAAAAAACTCATCTTGAATTTTTGATTGGGTAATTACAAATTTACAATTAACCATCAATTATGTATTGTCTTACACATCCACCCTTACGACGTCAAATTTACCAACTTAGAGAGGAGTTTTTTCTTACAATAATACATAGTTGAAGGAGGTAGTTATAACTACCCAGAACATGAGGGGGTTTTCGTAATTAACCTTGTGTAAGGGGGTTGGCCGTAATTTTTCCATATTTAATTTGTATATAAACATTAAAATATATTTATATAAAAAAAATGTATGATTATATGTAAAAAATTATAATATGTGCTAATCAACGACTGTGTAAAATGTATAAGACTTTTATACACGTGTATAGTAGAACATATTGCAACAAATTTCATCGGGTATAGCATAGAACAGCATAAACTCAACAAACTAATTATTACATTTGGTATATTTAGGAGCATGAGGAAAGCAACATCATATTTTACCTAATAGACCTAAACAAAAGTTTCTCATGAAAATTGGATTATATCCATACAACCAACAAAACGGAAACCAAGGGGTACTTTATACTCTAGGATTTGGACATTTGTCCCATGATTATAAGTCATTTCAATATATTATATACAACTAGATTTTTGGCCCGTGCGATGCACGGGATTGAAGTAAAATTAATAAAAAGTAAAGTTCAATTTAAACGACAAAATTAAGTTTCAATTCATTTTGATATTTTGCTATATATATTCATGATAATCCCCCATCCATAAATTTTTTTTGCCATATTTATTAATTTAACTTTATATTTTTTATGTAATATGGTTGTATATTTATCTTATCTCAATTAATGTTGAAGTTTAACGAATATTCTTCTTTATCACCCATAATAGGCCTCAGTAAATTTACTGTAAATCAATGATGCCATTAAATCTTAAGAGTTTATCAGGAGCAATTTTACTTTTATTAATAAGATAAGAACCAAATATTTTTCTAAACAATTAAATAATTTTTCCATCAAATTAATATTAAGTAAAAATGACAATTTTGGTGGGAAAAGATAAGTAAAATTGGGGCGAAAAAGTCTGGATACTAAACGGATTTATTAAACTTGATTATATTAAATATAGTATAACAATAAAATTAATTAATCAAATAAATGACAATTATAATTTATAACTATCAAATGAGTGGTAAGAACCAAATGTTTTTCTAAAAAAAATAAATAATTTTCCCATCAAATTAATATTAAGTAAAACGACAATTTTAGTGGGAAAATATTATTTTTATTAATAAAATAAGAACCAAATGTTTATCTAAACAATTAAATAATTTTTCCATCAAATTAATATTAAGTAAAATGATAATGTTAGTAAGAAAATATATGTAGATTTGGGGCCATCAAGTCTAGACAGACTTATTATACTTGATTATAATAAATATAATAAAACAATAAAATTAGTTAATTAAATAAATGACAATTATAATTTATAGCGGGAGCAACCTTACTTTTATTAATAAGATACGTGGTTAGTGCATTTATTAACCTTGATTATATTAAATTAAATTAAATAAATAAATGAAAATTATGACTATCAATGGGAAAAAATTCCTAGGGTTTAACATGAGCAGCCTTACTTTGATTAATAAGATTAAAAAAAATTATTATAAAAAGAATTATTATAAAGAACAAAAAAAATATAAAAAAAAGAATTAAATTGTGATAAAGAACACAAACAATATATATATATATATATATATATATATATATATATATATATATATATATATATATATATATATATATATATAAATAAAGGAATTAATCTAATACTTTGGAAGAATCAAACAAAGAAAGAGGAATTGTACATTAATCCGGCAAAAAATATTAAAAAAAAAAAGAATTGTATTCTGATAAAGAACACAAAAAAATGTTAAAAAAATATTGAATCTAAATTATCCGACGAATGGAGATGATATCTAGCGCAGTGGAACGATCTCTGCCCCTATTGTTTTTAGAATCGAGAAAAATAAAAAACTAAACAAACCTCCGGAAAACTCCAGATATATAAACATTAACACATTCATCATATCCCGTTTCGACAAATCACATAAAATTGAGAAAAAAATGGATGAAATTTATTGGATCGAATTAAATCCAGAAAATTTGAGATTGAAGAGATTCAAAATATGTATGCATAGTTAGATTTAGGGAGAAAAATATGAGAAAAGAAGTAGGAGAGGCGGGTAGGATTTTAGAGAGATGTAGATTTGGGGTAGAAATCTGGAGAAAGAGAACTTGACTTGAAGATGGATACATAGATTCGGTGTGAAGAAAAGATGTGGATAATTCGGAGTATGAAGAGTCGTAAGATGAAGTGGAGTGGGTGGAGCACAAATCGCCGTGGGATTAGTTATGTGTGGCTGGATTTACTCAGATTTTGGCGGAGTTGGTTGGGGTTGGCCGGATCCGGTGGTGGTGGTGGAATAAGAATGGTGGGTTGCCAAATTTGGGAAAGAAGAAATTGTGAAATAATGAAAGGGGGAAACAAAATTTTACACAAAAATGAAGAATATGGATATAGATGCTAGATTTGTAAAGAAGTAAAGAAAAAAAAAAAAAAAAAAAAAGGGGGGGGGGGGGGGGGGGGGGGGGGGGGGGGGGTGGGGGTGGGGGGGAGAGAATCGTGAAGGATATGAAGTGGAGAGGAGAGAGATGAAAAGTGGAAGTCATGGGGAAGAAGAGGTAAAACAATAAACAACGAAAAAATATTAGACACATTAAAGCTTAGAACTAATTAAATGAAAATTGTAATAATAAAATAATTAAATGACAAAAAATAATTAAATAACAAATATAGCCATAAAATGAGCGGGAAAAAAACCCTAGGGTTTCACCAGAACAACCTTACTTTTATTAATAAGATTAAATTAAACTTATTAAAAATAAATAAATACTAACAGTATTGTTTTATTTTTTTTGAGTGATTGCACCTTTTTGGGATTTGCTTTTTACCGTTTGAAAATTGCTATTTACCGTTCAAAGACTCTCCCTCTCTCTCTCTCTAAAAAAATTCGCTCTCAAGACGATTTCATCACAAATCATACTTATTGGTGTGATATACGAACATAAATGAGTTCATCGGATGAAGATCTGGATAGCGGACACAACGAGGTAAAAATTCCGTCTTTTCAATCGAAAAAATGGGCTAAACGTTTAAAAGCCCAACTCGGGCGCCCGAAGGTGCAGTGCACGCCCATGTTGGGCGTGCAAGAGCCAACTGCACGCCCAACATGGGCGTGCACTGCACCTTCGGGCGCCCGAGTTGGGCTTTTGGCTTTGAAACGTTTTTTTTTTTTTTTTTTTTTTTTTTTTTTTTTTTTTTTTATCAATTTTTTTACGCTTTTTTTAGGACGATACGTCTACAATTGAAGTTGATCATACCGATTATTGAGGACGAATCAGGGGTCCTTTCCCTTTTCCGAGTCCGAATTTTTTCGCCCAATTAGACATTCTGTAAATATAAATTATATTAAATTTACTAACTTATTTTAATTCAGAAAAAAAATATATTTATTTTAAAACAGAAAAAAAAAAAAAAAAAAGTTATTAATCGAACGCCTGGTTTGGGCTTTTCCCGGCCGAACCGACGCCTGGACCGGGCGCCGGTTCGCCCGGGAAAAGCCCAAACCGGGCGTCCAAAAGCTGTTTACACGCCCAAGTCGGGCGCCGGTCGCCTGAACAGACGCCCACTTTGGGCGTCTGTTCAGGCGGCGGGCGCCCAACTTAGGCGTTCGTCCATTTTTTTCGAAAATTTTAGGGGTTTTAGAGAGATAAACATTTTTTTTGTTTTGAACGGTAAATAGCACTTTTTAAACCGTAAAGAGCATTTTCTTTTTGAAATTAAATATTCAATTGTCAATCATCAACTTACTGAGAAAGATTGAGTCGGCAACAATTCTCAGGTTTCAGCAAACTTAATCTTTCAAATGAATCGATTTTTATGCCGATAATAAACAAACAACCCAGTCTCGGCCCGAACACGGTCTTATATTATACACTAGTACATGAAAATGGAATCAGGAACCTAAAAGCACTAATTTGTTTTTGTTTTTTTTTCGTAAAGCCCAAATTTTTTGGGCCGGGCTCACTTTTGCAAAGCCCAATTTCTAAACTCATTTGTGGAAATTGTATCCACTATCATGCTTTTTGGAAATCGTTTTTGGATAAGTTTGAAAATTAAGAATCTATTAATTTCAAAATTCTTAAGGTTTGTTCTATGCTGCACTCGTTCCAATTATATCATACCATATACGTGTACAAAATTATTAATTTTTGGTTCATGGGGATTGATCCGGAGGAAAATAGTTGCGCTGATGACCTTGGCTTCCGGTGACCTGAAAAAGAGAAAACCGGACTGATGCCGGAGTTAGCACTCCGACGATCAAGTCAGTGATAGTGTAATTACTGTGTTTCCTTAGGATTCAGGATTTTTTTATATGTGTTAAAGGAAAAGAGAAACTCCCTTTTATATACACTTCGACCCGGAGCTTGAAGGCCCGGGAATTTCGCGCTAATTATAGATGACAGTCGTCCTTCCCCGAACAGCCCGGGTGGCCGGGGTTAGGGGTGGGCATTCGGGTCGGGTTATTCGGGTATAACCCGACCCGGTCGGGTATTACCCGACCGGATCGGGTAATTTTTTATGAAACCGGGTTTTTTCCGGGTTCGGGTACCCGGTGCTCCCAAACCGGGTCGGGTCCGGGTATTAGAAATCCTACCGGGTTACCCGATCGGGTACCCGGTTGAATTTTTTTTTTTTTTTTATATATATATATATATATATATATATATATATATATATATATATATATATATATATATATATATATATATATATATATATATATATATATATATATATATATATATATATATATATATCAGTATATGTATATGTAATGCAGTATATGTATGTATATGTCTATATATATGTATAGTCTGTATCTCTGTATATATATATATATATATATATGTATGTCTGTAATCTGTATATATATATATACGTATGTCTGTATATATATATACATATATGTCTGTATGTCTATATATATATATATATATATATATATATATATAAATATATATATATATATATATATATATATATATATATATATATATATATATATATATATATATATATATATATATATATATATATATATATATATATATATATATATATATATATATATATATCTTAAGTAAATTTAGTTACTATTTATTTTTCAAAAATGAAAAAAAAAAAATAAATAAAAAAAAAAAAATAGCAAAACCCGAACCCGACCCGAACCCGACCCGAAATAACCGGGTACCCGGTTGCCGGGTACCCGGTTATCTCGGGTCGGGTTCGGGTAATATTTTTTTTGCAAAAAACCCGAATAACCCGACCCGAATAACCCGACCCGACCCGAATGCCCACCCCTAGTCGGGGTCATGATAACTCCTCCAATAGGTCTACTGACCTCGTTCGGTACTAGTCGTTGGGCCGCACCTGGTCATTTCGCCATAAATGCCATTGTCAGAGCATTAAATGTGCCGTCCAGCATTTATGACCCTCCCGACCTGTAAGAGCTCCTCGGGAGGGAAATCGGGCCCTTCGTGGATCGGCCTTTATGCCAATGGGCTGGGCAACCCCTTGGGTCGTTAGTACTGGTGGGCCCAACCCTTTGATGGGCCTTGATAGTTGGGCTCTTGGTCCTGGACCGGAAAAGAATAGTTCCGGTCCGGATCAACTAGTCCCCCATTCCGGGTTCTATCTCCGAGTTTAGGACCCGGAGTTCGCTCGGTTTTACTTTACCTAATTCGGGCGACGTTCAATCAGCCGCGTCTTTCAAGTTAGCCGCCTGGTCTTCTGCGCCTTCCGCACACAATCCTAGGTCCCTACAGCCCACGCGGGCTCCTCGTTTTCCGTGCGCCATTACTGCCGGCGGCTCTTCGACTTTATACCATGCTTTATCTTTGAGTGTCGTCCTTTCTTCACCAATTCTAATCTTCACATATCTCCTTTACTCTCCCTCTTAATACCTCTCTTCCGTTTATCGAATGACTCCGCCAGGTACATCCTTATTCCCTTTCCTTTGTTTATACTGCGCTTGCCCCTTCTTTGACTGGTTCAACCATGGTTTCTCAAAATACCTCCACTTCCTCTTCTTCGGAGAGGACGGGTTCCGCCGTCCCTTCCCCGGTTCCGCGGCGCGGTCGCCGGCGACCGGTTCCCCGTAAAATTGTAGCTCCTTCCTCTTCTAGGGCAGGGAAGAAGAAGGTGGTGGAGAAACCTACCCATTCCTTGGTCGATAAATTCGACCTTGAGGCCATTTATGTTACCCAAGGGATGGATCCCTCTTTCCACCTTATTGTGCCTTCTCGCGACCAGACCCCTTCTAACCCCCTTCCGGGATACCTCACTTGGTATCTCGACCAATTTAAAGCTGGTCTATCGTTCCCTTTACATCCCTTTTTTGTCGATGTTAGTCGCGTCTATAGAGTTCCTCTTCACTTATTTCACCCTAACGCCATAAAATTCATGTCATGTTTTTATATTGTCTGTGTGGGTACCGGTGTTGACCCACGCCCCGAGCTTTTCTTTTCCCTATTCACCCACAACCGATCACCTTCAGGCTATTTCCATCTCTCGACCCGTATCGGCCGTCTTTTCGCTGGTCTGGTCACGAAGATCGACTCGTGGCAACGGCGTTTCTTTTTTGCCCGTCCGCCCTCTCCGTGGCCATTTGACCCTTCTCCCCCTACTAAGTCCCCAAAATGCCTCATCTTCTGTTTCACAGGGCGAGCGTCAGGCCTTAGGTTCAGCTTGTGGACGGCTACCGAGGGATCTATCCCGACCAGGTCTACGGGAGACCAGACAAACACGTCTTGATGGTCTCGTAGGCATGCTATCAGCTCTTCGGCCGTTTTGCTATTCATCATTGTTCCTATTTTGGTGACCCTCATAGGGTCACTCTCGCTGAGATGAACCACTCGCAACTCTTCCATGGGCTGGATGTGACCCTCCCTCTCGTCGTCCGGGTCCTCGCGGGCCCTTTTCTCCCTTGCCCTATCTATGCCATCCTCTTCATGCTTACCCGAGCGCTCCCCCCATCCGATGGGATTAATGTGTCGTTGCCCCCGTAGCGCTTGATTATAGCATCGCCTGGACGTCTCCTGGTCGCCGCGAACCTCTCCTACCCGATCTAGTACTGGGAATTTCATTTTCATGTGGAAAGTGGAGACGACGGCTTCGAACGAGTTCATCGAAGGTCGTCCCATTATCATGTTGTACGTCGACGGTGCATCTATGATCAGGAATCTGACAGCCCTCGTGGCTCGCAGGGGCTCCGTTCCCAGAGACACAGGTAGTGTTACCTTGCCCATGGGTTGTACTACCTCCCCTGCGAAGCCAATGAGCGTCGTGTCCACCCTCCGGACTTCGAAGTTCAGTCTCATCTGCTTAAAACATTCGTAGTAAATGATGTCCGCCGAGCTACCTGTATCCACCAATATTCTGTCCACATCATAGTTGACTACCATGGCCGTGATGACCAACGCGTCGTTGTGCGGCTGTTGTATTCCAGTCTCGTCCTGCACTCCAAATGTGATCGGAGGGGCTATAGATACCCGGTACATCATGGCGAGTTCTCCCCTTAGTTCCTGCAACTCTCGTAGGTGCGCCCGTCGAGACCTGTTTGAGTCTCCACCAATACGGCCACCGAAAATCGTGTGAATGTAACTATTAGGTGGGCGGGCCTCTGTAGTTCCGCTCGCGTTGGTCGGGGGCCGGTTCGAGCTATCTCCCTTCTTGGCCTGCCTTATCCCGTTGGGATTACCGCCGACGAATTCCGAAAGATTCTTAGCCCTGATCAATCTCTCGATCTCATCTCTTAAGTGCTGGTATTCGTTAGTGGAATGGCCGTGCTCATTGTGGAACTTACAATAGGGCCCGGCGTTGGCGGGCTTTCTTGGTACCTCCGCGTAAGTTCGGGGCCACTTGAGTTTGGGGTGGTTGGCGATGGCAACTAGTATCTCCGAAGGGGCCGACGAGAGAGGTGCGTAGTTCTCAAAACGAGGACCCCCCCACCTGTCCAGGCCAGGATCTCGTCGGTAGGTCGGTTCTTGCTTCCTTATCTCCTCGAAAGGGCCTTATCCTTCCGTTTTTCCGCCGGTAAGATGCCCTCTATAGTTCTGCTTCTCCGGGCTTCCTCCGCGTTTATGTACTTCTCTGCCCTCCGGAGCAAGTCGTTGAAAGAGACAGAGGACTTTTTGGAGAGAGAATCAAAGAACTCACCCATGCGTAACCCCTGGGCCAATGCATTGATGAGCACTTCCTCACTGGTGGCAGGGACCTCTAAAGTTGCCGTATTAAACCTCTGCACATAGCTTCTCAAAGGCTCATTCTCATTCTGTCGTACTGCAAATAAGGTAAGGGTGCTCCTCTTTTGTTTTTTCGAGCTGGCAAAATGGTTTAGCAACACCTCACTGAATTGCGCGAAGCTGTGGACCGAGCAGCGTGGAAGCTGGCTGAACCACCTTTGTGACGGCCCCGCCAACGTGGTTGCAAACACACGGCACTTTACGCCGTCTGTCAGCCGATAGAGGGAGGCTGAGGTGATGAACCTCGACAAATGTTCCCAGGGGTCCGTGGTCTCCGTGTACTCGTAAGTGACATGTTTGAATGTGGCGGGAAGTTCACCATGCTGCAGTCTTTCGGTGAACGGCGTTCCCGCCATTCCTTCTTCCTCCTCGAGAGGGGAAGCCGCTGGCCCGTCTAGACACGGTCCCGCCTCGCCTCCGCCCGATGCCTTTCTTTTGGCGGCGGGATCCTCCATCCTCCCCTGGGGCGACCGGCCCCTAGCCGCTGCAGCGATCAAGGCCTGCAGGTTTTCCAGGGTGAGCGTTATGGTGGAATTCTCACGTCCGGCAGAAGAACCACCAGCCGCCGGGGTTGGTTCTTCCCTCCGAGGGTCCGAGGGAGGTTCGCCCCCGATGACTTGCAGCGGGGGTGGGGTTGATTCTTCATCCAGCTACTCCGATAGGTTTCGGACTACGTCCACGGGCGTAGCCATTGGTAAAATCCTTTTATGTGCGTCAGTAGTGCTAGATGGTGAAGAGCTAGCCTGGCTTTACTTGTAAAACACTTCCCACAGACGGCGCCAATTGATCCGGAGGAAAACAGTTGCGCTGATGACCTTGGCTTCCGGTGACCTGAAAAAGAAAAAGCCGGACTGATGCCGGAGTTACTCTCCGACGATCAAGTCAGTGATGGTGTAATTACTGTGTTTCCTTAGGATTCAGGATTTTTTTGTATGTGTTAAAGGAAAAGAGAAACTCCCTTTTATATACACTTCGACCCGGAGCTCGAAGGCCCGGGAATTCCGCGCTAATTATAGATGACAGTCGTCCTTCCCCGAACAGCCCGGACGACCGGGGTCATGATAACTCCTCCAATAGGTCTACTGACCTCGTTCGGTACTAGCCGTTGGGCCGCACCTGGTCATTTCGCCATAAATGCCATTGTCAGAGCATTAAATGTGCCGTCCAGCATTTATGACCCTCCCGACCTGTAAGGGCTCCTCGGGAGGGAAATCAGGCCCTTCGTGGATCGGCCTTTATGCCAATGGGCTGGGCAACCCCTTGGGCCGTTAGTACTGGTGGGCCCAACCCTTTGATGGGCCTTGATAGTTGGGCTCTTGGTCCTGGACTGGAAAAGAATAGTTCCGGTCCGGATCAGGGATAAAAATCATTTATTTTATATAGAAATTAGAATTTTATAGATGATTAAATATATATACTTCAAATTTTTTTTCTCCTTGTTGAAATATTTGTTGTGAGATGGTTAACTAAAGTTTGAAGATTTAGGTGATAAAAACTATATGGCTGCGGCTATATGCAAGACTAATTCCACTTGTGCAAGACCAAATTAAAATTTTCAATGTATAAATACTATAATACCCTTATTTATTAAAAAAATAAAAAATTCCAAATATGCAAGACCAAAAATTCAAAAACACAAAAAACCCTATCACAAGACCACAAAACCACAAGACCAACTCTCATCTTCTCCATCTTCCAAAACCCACAAGACATTTCTCCTTCCTCCTCCATTAACCCACAAAACCTAGAAATTCAAAATCATCAAAACTCAACAAATCTTACAAAGATGGCAAGTATGGAGTCATAAGACATCAAAATAGAAGATTCTACGATGGAAGAACCCAAGAATGTATGCATTTATGGGTTTTTTAGCTAGAATATCGATTTTCCAAAAAAAATCCCGCGCAAACGAATTCGACATGTACAGGTCGAATTTTACAGGTAAAAATCGACATTTAGATGTCGATTTTGAGGTATAAAATTCGACATTTGAATTTGTGCTATAAATTCGACATGTCAATGTCGATTTTTACCTATGAAATTCGACGCTTAAGTGTCGATTTGTAGCATAGTTTTTTGACACCTTCGTGTCGATTTTTGTTTTTTTCTCATTATTTGTATTTGGTCTTACATGAGAAAACAAAGCCAATTTAATTTATGGGCATACTTGTCACATTTCATCTTAATAAAATATAATCTTTTGGAATCTTTCTTTAATTTGATCTTGCACAAGTGGAATGAGTATTGCATATAGCCGCAGCCAAACTATATATATTGTTGAAGATGCTCTTTCTTTTTCATATATATTGTCTCATAATTCTAGAATAAATTAGTGAATATTTTTTTGCATGATAGAGGAAATAGCGTGTAAATTATGTAAGCCAAGAAGCACATGGACCGGAGACATTTGACAATTAAAAATAATAAGTCCATTTTGTTGATATATTTGGTTTTTTTTTTTTAATGAAGGAACTCGCAGTGAATCATACAGGTGCGCTGGATAAACTTAATTCTCGTATAATAGCTTACAAACCATATAAGAGACATAGACTATATTAGGCTAACCACGTGTGATAAACTCGACCTAGTAACCATGAATAAGAGAATTCGAACATCAGTCAATTGACATTTATATATACATGCATTTATAAAGGAACCAACATATCTATACATGAGCATTTTGTAAATTCTTATACAATAATTCAGGAACCACACGCGAAGTGTGAACTAAATTATCTCAATTGTTCAAGCATTTTTCTATCTTCCGGCATTATATTCTCTAGTCTAATGCGCACGCCAATTACATATTCGGTTTTCGCGGACATAAAATCAATCCCGACTCCGCTAATGAAGATGTAGATTAGACAAAGTGTCATCATATTACTAAATATTTGTTTAAATTTATCTTAACATGAGTTATTTATTTACTTGTTTATATATTTATGATATCTTAATAGCATCCACCTTAAAAAAAAAAAAATAGAATAATAAAATTAAAGGAAATAAAAGAAATATATTGTCATGGTCAAATGTTTGGAAATAAAAGAAATATATTGTCAAGTGTTCCTTTAAATTCGTACTGGTCTTGTACCATGGTGGTCATGGTCAAATGTTTGGAAAATGAATTTATTGTCAATTAATGCTTTTATTGTATTCTCTCTTTAAAAAAATGAATGTAATGTATAAAATATATTAGAAATAGTATTCTTATTTATAAGATGGTGGATCAAGAATATAATTAGTTAATGTAAGCATCAAGCTGGCAACATAAGTCCAAAGACAAGAAAATTAGATAATAATAATATTATATTAGATAATAAACAAAATGTGGCCCCACATGTTACTTAGTTCAACATTATAGACGTGCAATCCATGTATGTAGATGTATGGTAGGTTTGATCAACCAAACCATAATTGTCGGAGTTCAATCGATATGGATCACGTTTGGTTGCTAAGATAAGATTAGTGAGAATAAAATAAAATAATTTAATAAAAAAATTAATTATTCTATTTAACAGTTCAATCGATATGGATCCCGTTTGATTGCTAAGATAAGATTAGTGAGAATAAAATAAAATTATTTAATAAAAAAATTAATTATTCTATTTAACATTGAGAGGTCTAACAAAAAATATGTTTTTACAAAAGGCAAGATGATAAGTCATGATAATAGGTGGATCTGATAAGTTATTGGATATATTAAACATTAATCAAAATTGTTAATCTTTTCAACCAAACGAGGCATTATGATTTTCCTTTTTCTTTAACAACAACACTAACAAAATTAAATATTTATACTCTATAATTTTGGTTTCAGTAATTTTCAAAAAAATAAAAAGATAGAAAAAGACAAAAATATCCCCTTCTAACATTTCTTGGTCAAAAATCTTTATTGAAACGTAAAATCCAGAAGTTGCAAGTCAATCAAGTGATCTAAACGAATTGAATTCTTTATTCTAGACGATGTTTATTTTCTTTTACTTACTTGAAAATTATCAATCTAAACTATATATATTAATAAAATAAATGTTATTTCTTAAAGAAAATGAAAAAAAAAAACTTTATATATTGATCAATTCATTTTACGCACGTAATTATTGTAATAATTTTCAAAATACAATTTAAATTAGAGTACATAGTACTTAACCTCCCATGGTTTGAACTTTGTGCATATAACCATTTGTACTTTCATTGTAAGCACATAATCCCAGTAGTTTGAACTTTGTGCATATGACCCCTTTGTGCTTTTAATATAAATACATATCATGCTTGTTGGAAGAGAATGACTTATGGTTTCTAATTAAAAAGAGAAAAAACAAAATAAAAATAAACGAGCAAAAAATACTTTTGAAATCTGATAATAAACTTTTGAACATTGACAGTGAACTTACATACGAACGTATAACAATAAGAATGTGCAAGTATTTTTATACAAAAGGAATGAGCAAGGACCTTTATCAAAACAAAAGATTATTGTTCTTATTGGTAATAAAATCATATACGAAGGACTTTTAGCTAATTAAAAGAAAAACAATAAATAGATGTTGATTAGCTTGATTTAGTGACTAATTTTCTCCAAATTTACAAGTACCAAAGGACACGGTTTAGACTATAGAATAGTGATTTTTTTATTTTAGATTTTTCAACCCGTGAGGGAAGAAATTTTGATAGGGGGAATTGGGAAAATGACATAAATTTGAGTCATTTTTTTCTAACCCACCACATGCCTGCCATCTGCACTATAAAAATAATCAAATCATTGACAATAACATTTTCTTTTTTACTTTTTTGTTGATTCATCAAATAATTATGTAACATGTCATATAAATATTATGTATATACATATGAGTAAATTATGTCTAACTCGCTTGAGGTCAGGTCAAATTACGAAAAACTTGAGTAATTAAAATCATCTCCCTCAACTATGAATTTTTTTTTCCACATCCACCCATATGGTGTCAAATTCATTAGAATCTTTTAAATTTCGTAGAATGTTCTCTAGTTTGTACTCGTTTTGTGCAAAAATGCAGTTTCTGATGTACCATAATTCTGATATTTATAAGCCAAGAGACACATTTTATAATCATCTTGTTTCAAAATGTGGAGCTAGAATAGGATAAATTCAACACTGCAATAGAAGATTGCACTAAATTCGACACTGCAATAATAAATGTATAAGAAGATTTATAATTGGGGCACGATTGTAGTTATCCAAATATTTGTTTTTCATCCATAATTTAACTTTATCCCAGGAGGTAGCTGTACTCTACCCATATCTGTATATAAAAATTTGACTATGTAATCCTTTTCAGCCATCTCGAATTTCTTGTTTCCTAATAAAAACATTAGCACATTATATACTTAATCAAGAAATGCTCTGAACCTTCCCCTATATTACATTGAAAATTAAACTAATACGCCAAATTAATATTCTTAACCACATTAATGGTTTCTCCTCAAAAAAAAAAAAAACCACATTAATGGTTGATCAAGCAATAGTCCTCTCTCTTGCTTAACAAACATAAATCTTAATGATATAGAATATCAAACTCCCATTTTATTTTTTATTTTACAAATTCATAAATATATGTGTGCACCGACTAAACTCCACTCTCGTATAGAGTGAAAAACTACATTGGACTAACTCTGAAAAACTACATTGGAATAACTCTATGAGATTTTTACCTGCCGGTCGTAATGAGCTCAGCTAGCTCGAGCTCAAGTAGGATTTTTCGAGCTCGAGATTGAGCTCATCTTTAGTTGTTCATGAGCTCATGATGATTCAGTTATTCATCGAACCATATGATAAACGGTATGAAAATTTGGCGTACCGAAAGTTCGGTAAGATTTTACGGAATGAACACCTCTAAATTTACCAACTAAAAGGGTTTTTTATTCTATAACTTTTTATTTTTTATATAAATAATTTATAATAAAAACTAAAATTAAATATTATGTAAAAGTTAGGGAAAAAAAAAAGTATAAAATATAAAATGAGTGGAGCTCGAGCTCGAGTTCATCAAATAAAAGATCGATGAACTTGAACTCACCAAATTTAACTTGAGCTCGAGCTCGAAAAATCTAGCGAACTTAGCTCAAGATCGACTCAATTACACCCGTAGCTTGACCTATAAAATGTTACTAAGGAAAATCGAACACGACATAATATCCTTATTCCACTAATTAAGTCACTTTTACGGACCGAAAACTCTCTTATTATGTTATTATTATTTTTTGTCCCACACATGTTTGAAAATATATAGGACAAAAAAATTTAAGTCTAGAAAGAGAAAAAGGGTACCTCTCCATGTAACCATATTTCATCATCATTTTGTTCTTTAAATCTTTTTCACTTATAAATCAATTATTTCTCAATCTTACAAATATTATTATTTATATTCAAAGGTCTAAACTCTAAATAACACAGAAATAATACTCCCACCGATGTATCTACTTTTCTCTTTGATTCTTGAAATTAATAAAAATGAAACCGAAGCTCCTTAATCTCTTCTTCTCCGTAATCACAACAATCCTCCTCCGGTGTACAGCGCCGGCGGAATCGTTGTGCAACCACTCATGCGGCGGCCGGACGCTCCCTTTCCCGTTCGGCTTCTCCGGCGGCTGCCAAATCCAGCTCAACTGCACCTCCAACGGCACGATTCTCGCCGCCGATTTCCCGGTCCAGTCCGTCGCCGACGGCGGGACGTTCCTGGTCAACCTTCCGGCGATGTGCGGCCGCCCCGTGGAGGCGCTGCGCCGCCTCTACGCCTCCAACTTCGCGCCGACGGCGCACAACGCGATCCTCCTCCGGGACTGCGCGAGCCAGAGCTCCGGCTGCTTCATCCCGACGACGATGGTGCAGACCCACTTCGAGCTGCTCGAGTGCGCCGCCGGCGGCGGCGGCGGCGGCAAGAACGCCAGCGTGAGCTGCTACTCGGAGCAGGACAACACGACGTCGTTCATCGATTACCGGAATCTGACGAGGAGCGGCTGCCGGACGCTTTTCTCGGCGATTTCGATGGAGTCGTTCGCCAACTCTTCGTCGGTCTCGCTGGATATGCAGATCGTGAGATTGGGGTGGTGGCTGCACGGCAAGTGCCGCTGCTCGGAGAACGCGAAGTGCGTCCACGTGTCGCCTCCGTCCGGGAGAAATCCTCCGCCGGCGGCGTACCGGTGCGAGTGCTTGGATGGGTTCGCCGGAGATGGGTTTCTTGACGGGATTGGCTGCCGGAAAGGTAGAATTCTAATTAATTATATATTATATTACTTTAATTTCCCTTTTTCTTTTCAACATGACATTAATTTTATTTTGCTTCTTTTGACCAATCACAATTTTTCACTTTTTACTTTAATTGTATAAATGACATTTGGTTAAAATTAAATAAACAATCATATTAAATAAATTGAAGTAAACAATTTTAACAAATGCACTGAAACTGGGTAGTTCACCTAATGCATCACAAAAACCTGTTTGTTTAATTTTCTGCATTAATTTTTAAAATTTTAAATATAATTAAATTTTTTTTAAAAGGGAAAGTATTTAAATAGTGCATAAAAAGCAAATTTTGTTATTGAAAATCAAGATTTGTGATAGTAATTGATTAATGGTAATTATGTTGTAATAAACAGAATCATTAGCATGCAATCCATCCAAGTACCTATCAGGCCAATGTGGAGGAACAACAAGAGTTGGTGTTTTAGTTGGAGGTATAATATATATACATTTCAATTTTTAATCTGCTAATTAATATGAAACCTAAAACCATACTACTAATCAAAGTTATCGGTCCTCCGGTTCGATCAGGTGTTGCCGCCGGTGCTTCGTTAATGGTCGGCCTAGGCCTCGTTTTCTGCTTTATCCGAAAAAAATCCAAATCGAGGCGCATAAGTAGAAAAAGCCGTAAACTATGCGAAACAAAAGGTATAACAATCCCCATCTACACCCACAAAGAAATCGAGAAGGCCACAAACTCATTCTCCGAGAAGAGACGCCTCGGAAACGGGGCCCACGGCACCGTCTACTCCGGCAAGCTCACCGGCGGCGGTGGCGACTGGGTGGCCATCAAGCGGATCCGCCGTCGAGACGCCGAGAGCACCGACCAAGTCATCAACGAGGTCAAACTCCTCTCGTCGGTCAACCACCCTAACCTCGTACGCCTCCTCGGTTGCTCCATCGAGGATCACGAGGAACAAATCCTCGTGTACGAGTACATGCCCAACGGCACCCTCTCTCAGCACCTGCACGGAGAGAAACGCGGGGGCGGGGGCGGCGGCCTCCCGTGGCCAGTCCGTCTGGCCGTCGCCTCCGAAACCGCCCAGGCGGTCGCGTACCTCCACAACGCGACCCACCCGCCGATATACCATCGAGACATAAAGTCGAGCAACATTTTACTTGACTACAACTACAAGTCTAAAGTAGCTGATTTCGGGCTGTCGAGATTAGGGCTGACAGAATCCTCCCACATCTCGACGGCCCCACAGGGTACTCCGGGTTACCTGGACCCGCAGTACCACCAGCATTTTCATCTTTCTGACAAGAGCGACGTGTATAGCTTCGGCGTGGTGCTTGTGGAGATCATAACCGCACTGAGGGTGGTTGACTTTGACCGGCCTCAGAACGAGGTCAACTTGGCCTCCCTCGCGGTCGACCGGATCGGGAGGGGGTGTTTGGACGAAATCATCGACCCGTTCCTCGAACGGGCGGGTCTTGATTCGTGGACCCGTTCGTCGATCCACAAGGTTGCTGAGCTGGCGTTTAGATGCCTTGCCTTCCATAGGGATATGAGGCCTTCGATGATGGAAGTTGCGGTTGAGTTGGAACTGATTAGGCAGAGTAAGTGGACTAACCCGGAGATGATGATGATGAGCATTATGGGGTCGTCCCGTTCGATGTCGTCCGATTTGAGCGACAAACCGCTGAATCTGACGTTTAATAAACGGGAATTCGACGGTGTAGGGACTTTTAGCAGCAAGAATTCGTCGGATGCATTGACGGATTTTTCGCCTCTCTCGGTGGAGGATTCGTGGCAAAGTGATCAGAGCTCATCGCCCTCGTCGAATAGTTTGCTGAATCGTGTGGCTAGGTGAGATTGACACTATGATTTGTTTGAGCCATTTAAAATGTGTGTATAATTAACTGGTAATTAAGTAGACTTACATTATATTCTGCACTCTGCAGTGTAATTAGTTGGCCAACATGTTGAAAATGTGCGTTTATTGTGTTTCTGTGCATGTAAGTAGATATACAAAGATGCAATGTAAGAGTGTAAACAAGGGATTTAATCTAGTACAACATGAATGCTATAAGGAATTTTCCACAAAATACATATATTAAAAATGCCAATTACACAATTGTATTTATAAATAATTTACACGGTGCAAGTAATTTGAAAGTAGTTTATATATTTATATTTTGGAAGATAAATTACGGTCACACCCCTGAGGTAAGGTCAAATTACGAAAAAACCTTATATGTTTTGGTAATTACAATTATCCCCCGCAACTATGAATTTTCTTACGCGTCCACCTTCATGGTGTTAAATTCAATATAATCTTCTAAATTCCTAGGTATGTTATCTAGTTTGTACTCATTTTGTACAATAATGCAGTTTCTAATGCACCATAATACGATATTTACAAGCCAAGTGACACATCTTATGATCATCTTATTTCAAAATGTGGAGCTCGGATGGGGTAAAACGGTACAAACTGGAGAATATTCCACATAATTTAGAAGATATCACTAAATTTAATACCGTAAGAGACGTATAAGAAGATTCGTAGTTGAGTGAGTGATTGTAATTGCCCAAATATTAGAATTTTTCTCGTAATTTAGCCTTACCACTAATGTACCCTTTGGAATATAACTTTTAAGAGTTTAATTATTGTTTTAGTTTTTTATTTATCTTGTGATATTTTCTATTAAAAGACCCTAAAAAAGTCGGAGACGCTGCCCCAAACCCCTCTTATACTTTGTACTTTATCATGATTCGAAATTATGGCTTCGCTAGAGGATTTATCTTAACTTTTGAATTTAATCAATTTTGCTTCGAAAATTTCTGATTTTGGTATTTTTTTATATTTCAATTTTTTAAATTTCTCTTTTCGTTTTTGTTGGGATTGAAATATACATACTTGAGAGTTAGATTGTCGATCCAATTTTAATTTTCAAATATTATATTTACAATAAATGAAGATTGAATTATATTTAGTGTAATAACTCTTAAAATATTTTAAATTGGGGTAAACAAAAATATATAGATGAATGCATCCCGATATGATTGTATATGTTAGGTACAGGTTCTTCCAAAATCAGCTATAGATCCGTAGAACAGTTCAAAACATAGGGAAGAATAAAATGTAATGAATAAGAACGGCTCAGTTCCCTTTTTCCAGTGTTCATACAGTCGATCCAAGGTCTGGTGGTAACACCAACTGAAAACAAGCACCAAGCAACAACCACTGATCCGAAACCCTAGATCTGACCCCAAGCCTCACTCTGAGTTGACTCACCAACACATGCACAGTCAACTCAGTAGATAACTCACCCTCTCCACTCAGCACAAACCCAGATTTCTGCACTCAAACTACCGAAACCCTCACAGAAGAGGATTAAGGCCAGAAAAGTCACGGTTTGAATAAAAGGTGAATCACACTTGTCTCTCTCTCTCACCACAGTATTTATACACGAAGTTTCAACGGTCTTCAGCATTAAATGTGCTGCGACGGCAAGGACACCCATTGTCCGGCTAGACCTGCGACGGTGTCGCCGGAAAACGACAATGAGTGACGATATACTATAGAGAGAGAAGGGGACAAGGAGAAGAGAGAGAAACGGCGCAGCAGTGAAATGCTGCTAGGGTTGAGAGGGAGTAGAAGAATGGGACTAATGGAGGGCTCAGATTGAAACCCCACAATAAACGGTCCAGATTGAAGTTTGACTGGATCAGTGGGCTTTTGTTTGCACTGGGCCCGACTTCACGAGTTGGGCTGAAATTAATTAAGTGATTGGCCCAGATCACAAACATATCATTTTTTATTGGGCTCAAACTTAACAGTATAATAAGTTGAGGCAGATTTAATTATTGAACCTGACCAGAAAATGACAAAATTCCAATATTACTAAATTTGTGATTAGTATCTTATCTTAAAAATAATATTAAAAAAATTGAGATCTATATTTTGGATGAATCTATTCGATCTGACTCGGTGGGTTAAGATTTGAACAATCGTTGTAAACATTGAAGCGTAGCATTATTATAGGTTTTATAGAATTTAAGCGGATAAAATATATCATGTAGTTTTATACTATTAATCTATTTATAATTACATATAAATATATGTAGGTAAAGTTGTAATTTTGGTCCTATATGTTGGTCTTTTTAGGATTTAGTCATATAAGTTGTCCTATTTCAATTTTCCATGCAATAATTATGTCAAAGTAGTATTTTTAGTCCCATTTCACTCGAACTTTGAATTTTAGCCGTCGTTTAATGATGTACCTAACAAACTCGTAGAAATTTATTTATATGAACACTTAAGAATTATAAATGCTCATCTAATTTGATTTATAGATGAGTCGTCTCACATAATTAAAGTTCTACAAATGGTAAGTTAGATGTCGAATTTATAAATTTCCAAGCGTCCATACAAGTAAAATGCGTCAGGTTTATTTGTTCGCATCATAAAATTAAAAATCATGCAAAATAGGACTAAATCTACTATATTTGCAAAGTTATTGCATGTAAAACTGAAACATGACAAGTTACAGGACTAAATTCCTAAATAGGCCAACATAGAAGACCGAAATTACTATTTTTTCAATATAGTATGTGTGTTTTTTACCAGGTGATCGGGTCAGTTTAGTAAGATTGGGCCAAACTTCCCCCAAAGTTGCGCTCTCAAGACGAAATAAAGTGGACCATGAGAAGTAAAAGTTTTAAGGGGCCCAAAGCCCATCATCTGAAATTATAGATCATAAAGAGCTCGCCACTAAAAAAGAGAAGATATTGCTACCAGAAAAGTCGCCAAAAGAAGAGTTCGTCGAAATGCTAATGGATGCCGGGAAAATGGGCTTAGGCTGGGCCCTCACAGTACTAAGCTTCTTGGGCCAAATGCCCAATGAAAGACAAGAACCAAGGGATACCAAATGATCGCTGGTGAAGAACTCAAACATTATAGAGCTCGCTGGCATATAGCTCGTATGTAAAGTCCACCGCTACATCTCGGTTCGCATAAAAAGAGTAGCATTAGGTGGTAGGTGGCGAGTTGAACGAGAGTTGTTAGAAGCAGAAGACTCGGGGATATCATTCCTAAATAGATAAGCCTAAGGGAAATATATAAATTAGTATTAGTAATGGAGCAATCAATGTAAATCTCGATCTAATTAAGATGAGTTAAAATATGAAGCAACTAGAAAAATCTTCATATATAAAATCTTGTAATAAGTCCGATTAAATAAACGATTTCAATAATCATCAATAACACACTTTGGATATTCTCTTTCAAACTCTCTCTCCGGTTTTTTTTACTATCCATTCGTCAAATTCATCTTCTGTGACAAGAGACCGGCGTTCGGTGAATTTTCCGACAGTTAAGAAAATTGAGTATGAAAGAAAGTCTTGGATATGAGATGTTACACCTGATTAAGTGCATCGAGTAGTTTTGTAACAACAATTCCCTAGGCACACATAAGTATGTGTGTGTGTTTTAAATTTTAATTAGTGGTGCAAAATGAAAATCTATTACATTTTCTCTAGTGATTTCTGTTGAGCTATTTTTAGTGGATACTGCAGTTGACCAGAGCACGTGCTTCACATGTTGGCAAGAGCCACCACACACATTAAATTAAGACTATATTTTATATTTTATATTATAAAAATAAATGTATTAGAGAACCACATATTTTACATCTTCCCCCAAAATTTATGCTCCCCCTCACCTCAACAGTCAAACACTTTTCACAGTCACCACAAACCGTTGACCCCACAAAAAACAGTTCCCACCATTTTCCACGTGTCAATCTCTCACACTTCTTCACTCCCGCCGAATAAAATAACTAAATTACCACTAAATAAACAAACCGAGTTAATTAACCTAGCTCGGCCGCCCGGTCTAGAAACTGGCCCGTTTCAGCGACGTCACGGTAACGGCGGCGCCCAGCGGCGACGCCGCGACCTCGATGTCGAACGAGTCGTACCGTCGGAAGAGCTCCACCAGCAGCAGCCTCGACGCCAGCACAACGAAATCCTTCCCGGCGCACTGTTTGTTGTTAACGGAGGGGGCCCCACTCTCCGGCCCGTTCGACCAGAGCACGTGCTTCAGCATCTCCTCCCCTTCTTCTCCGACGAACCGGTCCGGAACAAACTCGTCAGCCCGGTCGAATATTCTGGAATCTTTTGTGGCAAACGGCTGATACCCGTACAGCATATCCCCTTCCTTGATCTGAAACGCGCCGTCGTGCGATTCGATCACGAAGTCCCGCTTCGCCTTGCCGTACTGCGACGACACCGGCGGCTCGATCCGGAGGGACTCGTAGACCACCGACTTCATCAGCGGCATCTTCTCCATCGCCGCCATGGTGACGGCGGCGCCGCCGGCGGCGGAGCGGATTTCCCTGGCCAGGTCGTGGTGGAGCTTGGCGCCGGCGCGGGCTACCCATTTGAGCATGTTGGGGAAGAAGATCTTCATCCCGCCGAATGAATTGAAGCACGTGGTGAATAGGAGGTTGTGGCAGGCCTCGTCGCGGGAGATTCCTAGGGTTTCGGCGTGGTCCAGGATCGGAGAAGAGCTCTGGTAGAAGAAATCGTAGAGGCGGCGGTAGTCTTTCTTCACCAGAAACGCCGGCAGAGAGAATGTGTGGAGGATGCCGTCTTCCACGGGTCGGGGCAACCCGAGTTTCAGCAACGGGTGGAGCTGGAACAGGACCCATTTGTTGATCAGCTTCGGCCCGTCGGATCCTAGCCCGGAGTCATTCGGGCTGGCGCCAAAGAACGACCGGGCCAAGAAATTGAACGCCGCCTGTTCATTGGCGGCGTTCAGGGCGGCGCTACCTTTGGTGGCTAGTTCGCTCTCCAGGTTCTCGAACAGCTCCGAGTAGCTGACGTGGAATTCCGGGATGACGTGTTGCCGCCGGTGGGAGAGTAGGAAGAACATGAGCTTCTTCAGCTTGGCGTGATTCGGTTCCGACGGGTCTAGATACGAAAGCATTCTGTAACCGCCGGTGAAATCGACGGAGGGCATGTAAGTTCCGGTGAAGAGATCCTTCTTCTCGACTTTGTCGGTATCGAAGAGCGCCGGAAAGCTCCTGCCGTCGAGCAGGGCGATGACGTTAGGGTTGAACGAGATGAACGGACCCGGCGGCATGTTCGTACGGAACACGGTGGAGCTGTACTTCTGAATTCTCGACCGGAAAAACTCATCTCTGCCTTGGTTGTAGAAGTAGTCCTGTCTGTCTCTCCACGCGCCGATCAACGGCAGCCCGTAATCTCCGGGGATTTTTCGGATCGGGGGCGTTGTGGGTTTCGCCGGAGAAGTTGACGGCGGCGTCTCCGATACGACGGCGGAGATGACGTGTGAGCGGCGGCGGCTCTGCAAGATCAATTTCGAGGGAGTGGCGGGGAGTTTGATTAATGAAAATTGGGAAGAGAATTGAAGGTTGAAAGTGGAGAGAGAGGAGAGAGAATAGGCAGCAGCCATTTTTTGATGATGTTCTTGACGAGGATGATGTAATGGTGGGAGTGTGTATGTATATGTGTATGTATATATAGGTAGATGGTGAGAGAAGAATTACTAATTATTTATGAATGTGATTGAAATTAAAAAAGACTAGAAAAAAATGATGAATTATGAGTGGGAGACGTGGCCCACTTGGCGATGAGAGAGAGAGTAGAGAGAGAAGAGAGTGGGAGGGGGCAATTTTTTTTTTGTGTGGTTTTAATATGGAGTTTTTAAAATGGTGTTATTTTCGGAGCAGTTATCAAATTGGGGTTGACAGCCATCTGCAACGGCGGCAACGGCCGGAGGCACCACCGTCGGTGGCGGCACCGGGAGGAGACGCCGCCACCGGTGGCGTCTTCTCTTTTTTTTTTTAATTATTTATTTTAATATTTTAATATTATAATATTTTCTGGAGGAGACGCCGCCGGCGGCGTCTTCTCTTTTTTTTTAATTATTTATTTTAATATTTTAATATTTTAATATTTTAATATTATAATATTTTCTGATTTTTTAATATTTAATTATTTTTTAATATTTTAATATTTATTATTTTAATATTTTTTTTGATTTCTTAATATTTTCTGATTTTTAAATTTTTTTACAAATAAAACAATTCTAAATTCATTAGTTTGATGTTAGTATTAAATTTATTACATTTTATATATTTTATCAATTAGAGTTAAATTAATCATTGCATATATTTCTCTAATCAACACAATAAAATAGTGTACAATCTTAAAACTATGTAGACAAAAACAAAAGGAGTTCTAGAAAATAAAAGAGTTATATAAAATAAATAGGTCCAATAAAAGAGTTATATAAAATAAATAAGTCCAAAATGAGTACAAAGACAAAATGAGTACAAGAAAATAAAATTGGCACTATGAAGTCAGTGCCTATGTGAACCAGTGCCACATCCAGGTGCCCGTCTAGTCCTACGCGGCCTACCATTTCGACGAATGTCAGGATCTGCTGGTACATCATCAACAAACTGGGTGTCATCCGGTGGATATGGAACAGGGGAAATATTATACTGTGGTCGGATCCGCTCTTGGGGACTTGAGTATCCCAAATTGAGCTCCAAATGTGGACCCCATGAAGAGAACCGAGTATCAATAGCAGGAGGATATGGGGTAGCTAGAGAATCGGACAATGACATATCTGGAACGTAATCATTCGTAGATGGACCAACTAAATCTGTAAATGTGGGTACCTGAGATGTAGACGCACCGAACATATCCATAAATCCATGTGTAGTAGATAAATCGTTCATACCTCCATGCATAGAAACATCCGCATAAAAGGGTGTATGAGAAGCAAATGGACCGGCAACATCTGCAGATGGAGGTACCCGAGATGTAGATGCATAATAGTTCCCCTCTCTCGTCTGTCTCACGTCATGCTCCAATTCAGTAGCTCTTTCGGCAGCGCTGGACCTTCTTCTGGTACGTCTATCTCGATGCGGAGAAGGTATATGAGGTATGGCAGGTATCGGAGGTAAGCTGGACGAAACACCATCTCTACGTAGAAGTTGAGTCCTAGCTGCATACATCCGTGTAGCGTTGTCCTGATACAAATCATATATACAATCGTCATCTCGAGAAACTGCCCTAGCAGCAAGACTCATGGATATAAGTTGATTACCCTGAAATAAAAGGCATTACAAGTTTAAGAACTTAAAAAATTAAACTGAAAAAATAAATTGAAAAACATCGAAAGTAATGGTTGTTTTGCGAAAAATACTAACAACAAGATCTAGTAAAATCGAATCTCCGACCTGAAAACCGATATCATCTAGATTGTCAATCGGTGATATCAAACGACGTGTGTGCCTCTCATACCACTCGTAATATCCTGGATCTGTCTGAGGCCCACTAAACTCAATAAATGGATAGTCAACGGGAGAATCAAGTCGGCCATGCCATCTATCAACATAGATACCGTGAAAACGAGCCCAATCTCTACCCCCTGCACCTCGACGATCATAAGAATGCAACTTAATCTCAATATCGTGGTCAGTAGGATGTGGTGGTATATGTTGTACCCTCCCAAACTGATGTAGCACCCTATACGGACGATGCATCTCAACTCTCTCGTAAAATATAAGGGGACAACTCGACAACCAAAGCTGTGGATGCACTATCTCAGGATACTCAAGTAAAGCGTCAAACTCAAGATCTAGTTCACTATAAGGCATCCATGTAAACTAGAAAAAAAAATATTTTTTAATATATTGTTAAATAGACCACAAACATTAACATAATTGCTGTTAACTTATAAATAACTTGATCCCAGAGCATCCGATCGAGCGTCGTACGATAAACACGTATATTGTTTCGCGAGGACCGAGTATATTGTTTCCCCCTAACTAGTCACACTCGGTCCTCGCGAAACAATATACGTGTTTATCGTACGACGCTCGATCGGATGCTCTGGGATCAGGTTATTTATAAGTTAACAACAATTACGTTAATGTTTGTGGTCTATTTAACAATATATTAAAAAAAAAATTCTAGTTTACATGGATGCCTTACAGTGAACTATTAAAATATTAAAAAATCATAAAAAAATATTAAAATAATAAAATATTAAAATATTAAAAAAATAATAAAATATTAAAAAATCAGAAAATATTATAATATTAAAATATTAAAATATTAAAATATTAAAACAAATAATTAAAAAAAGAGAGAAGACGCCACCGGTGGCGGCATCTCCTCCAGAAAATATTATAATATTAAAATATTAAATATTAAAATATTAAAATAAATAATTAAAAAAAGAGAGAAGACGCCACCGGTGGCGGCGTCTCCTCCCGGTGCCGCCACCGGCGGTGGCGTCTCCGGCCATTGCCGCCGTTGCAGATGGCGGTCAACCCCAATTTGATAACTCCTCCTAAAATAACACCATTTTAAAAACTCCATATTAAAACCACACCAAAAAAAATTGCCCCAGAGTGGGAGAGATAAAAACATATACTAATTAGGGGTATTTATGTCTAATAATACTAATAGTTTTATTTAATTTGAATTACTTTTATTGGTCAATAATTCTTTACATATAGTCATCAACAATTTTGGATCTCCACTTATATAAAATATAAGTTCAAAATAGGGGATTCTAAGCAATTTCCCATAAAATTAAAAGGGACTAATTGGAAGCACTTAAAATATTAGGAATCATTTAACGTGTGCATAATATACTAATTTGATCCCACCTTACTAGTTTTTGTCATCTGGTTAAAATCCAAATGAATGAACATATTTGACTTTTGATTTGTGTAGGAATTGCGTTTATTTTGTGTGATTATTTTTTTGAAACTGTTATGTTAAATTAGTGATTATATTCCCTTTTATGAAATAAGACTTTTAAGGAATCAACTTCCATTGGAATTAAAATTCGAAAGCTACAACTGTCAGTACTCGATCATAAGATCTTATAATGATTCATTATTTAAAAAACAGTTGAGCTATACACATGCGGACTATCATATTGCGCCACAACCAGGTCGATATGGTATATTCGTAAAAATAAATTGCACCTAAAATTAGACTTTGTTTTAAATTACAAGTGTTCGACTTTTTGTAGTCAAGGAACCAAATTAGACTCCCACCTTAGTAAATGCGTGTAATTTGTAATATTAAATACATATAGCAATTGGAACTACATATATCAATTGGAATCAACATGTGAACATTCAATATATTTAATTATACATTTTTTTTTTTCTTGATTTTAGATGGTTGGTGAACGGATTAAATTAATTATATTATATTTTCATTCACAATTATAATTGTATATTTTTGTAGATAATTCAAATAAAAAAAAAACGAGTCCAATTTCAAAGAGAGGAATATTAACATCAAAGTAGTAGTCAAAAATTATTGCCTAACAACATTAAACTTTGACCAAAACATAAAAATTAAGGAGGTGAGAAAATTGAAATAAAAATCAAGAATTGAAATCTTGATTTTCCGACGGGGTTCGTCGGTGAGTAGATATGGACGGAAACGAATGAGCGAGCGAGTGTTGGAACGGAATTTGGAAGTCAAAGAAGATGACAGGTCAAACGGCGACTTAACGGTTTGGGTGCTTTCCGACCAAATATACTAACTACACTACCGCCCAAATGTACAACTATGTGTTGCACGTGCTCCTCATGTGAGATTGGGCTTTTTTGTTGAGCCCATAAATAAAGGAAAAAATACTTATTAGTAAAATCATATATAGTAAAATAAAATCTAGATAAATAAATAACCTCGTTTTTTTATAATGATTTTTTCGGTCTCGATTCGAGAACAAGGTGATAAATTAATAGCTCGCTATATGGATTAGATAGATTGATGTTATTTCCACCTCCAAAGTATCTCAATTCATCACAAAAAATATATAAAATATCATAAATACCCCTTGAATTTTCAATCCTGGCGAAAAATCGGCATCTACAACAAAAATCGACATGTAGATGTCGATTTTTGACTATGCGGTTTTTTTTTAAACTTCAACAATGGTGGTGGAATCTAACCCTAAAATCATCCACTTTTTCACAGAACTCCACAACTATGTTCTCAATGAACTTATATTTATTATTATAACAACAAAATCTCAATGGTACTCATACTTAGCACATCTTGTTTTTTGAAAAAAACTTAATTCAAAAGGTAATTCCTTACTTGCTTTTTGGGGTTGTTGAGGCGGGGATTGTGGTGGCGATAACAGTTGTAGGCGGCGGGGGTTGTGGCGGTCGTCAAATGCAACGGCGACGACGGCGGCGGTGGTCGACTACAGAGCAGGTTCTCTTCTTCTTCCCTCCCGTTTTTTCATTTCTTTTTTTTTTTTTTTTTGTCTTGCAAGAGTAATTTGGTCTGTAATTAGGTTTGTTTTGTTTGTATTTCACTAAGGGCATTATAGTTTTCTTATAGTTGATTTGGTCGGAAATTTAATTTGGTCTTGTTCTAAATAAGTTTTGCAATTGTATATAGTCGCAGACATCGCTTAATCCTCATATGCTCTAAGTTATTTCATTTTTTTTTTTTGTTTTCAGTGAAATATTTATTACAAGATATTTAAACATTCTTATAAAATGAGCTGCCCCTGCATCAAATGTAAAATAGAGTAAGTAGTTGAGGGTTAATTTGTAATTTCCACGTCTTAAAATAGACAGACTAGAGTCACCATGACAGCCGAATTGGGCACGAAAGGGTTTAAGGATAATTGAACCGCGCAAAAACCCTAACCCCCATTTCCGCATAGAACTCACCATGAATCTCCAATCCGCCTGTGTTTCCCTTCCAAATTACCCTCCTCCCACCCATTTTTCACCTCCTCGATTCCTCTCCGTAAGTTTTCTTCATTCAATCCGTCAATTAATTTCCTCTTCGCGAAATTCTTCACATTTCGTCTGCAATTTGTTTGTTTTTTTTTTTTTCGTTTTAGGTCAACAAGCACTATGGAAACCATACTAGCTTGATAAGAAAGATGCCCAGATCCCAATTTGAGCTGAAATGTACGTTCTTGTTCACTGTTCTCATTTTATTTGATTAAAATAAAATAAAATTGGGTGCCATTTATTTTTACTCATTATTATCTTTGTCTGCTTTTTTTTTTTTTTTTTTTTTTTTTTTTTTTTTATTTTGTTTTAGCGGTTATGCCATGTTTAAGGAGTGGAGTTGTTATACCAGCTGCTAATTTCAATCGGCCGAGGAAGTTGGGTTTTAGGGTTAATGCGAGTAAGGGGGGAGAAGAACCATTTAGGGGGAAATCAGGGTCTATTTCATTTGGGGGGCTGAGTCATCAATCTGTAGAGGAAAGTAAATTGGTGTCGGCCCCTTTTAAGGAAAAGTCCGGTTCTTT
Source organism: Erythranthe guttata (assembly GCF_056151865.1). NCBI lineage: Eukaryota > Viridiplantae > Streptophyta > Magnoliopsida > Lamiales > Phrymaceae > Erythranthe > Erythranthe guttata. The sequence continues at coordinate 14,787,060 of NC_142535.1, forward strand.
GCTTTGGGTTTTGGCCCCCGTTGCTTTGATTTCATCCATCGTTATTCCGCAGTTCTTCATTGTTGGTGCTATTGAAGATACTTTCAAGAATGAAGTTTTTGCAGGTATGCTGTACCTTTCTTTAGTGGATTATAACGTGTTGAGATTGGCGTTTGGTTATTGCGACGATTCGTTTATGGTTTTTGGGGGGGTGGTTAAATTATTTAAGGTATAGTGATCTCAAATAGTGTGTGCTGTGTGTGTGTGTGTCAAAGTGATTTCATTTGATGATTATTTTGAAAGTATGTGTGCATAAGTTTCGTAATTTGCAATGTGATAAGAAAGTGATGTGACGATTAATATCGGAACTCTTCTACTATTGCAGCTGAATACAATGTAGCAACGGAAAGTTGGGCTTCCACTATATAACCAACTTAAAAATCTGGTTTGGCTGTTTTGCTTCGGTTTATGTTTGTAATAGGGAGATATGTGTGTTACATGTGATATAAACGAATTGTGAATTTTCGGAAACTTCAATTAACCATATTCTTCAGTGATTTATCTTGAATTTTATTCTTATCACGGACGTCTGCACTTGATTTTTGTTTGAAGAAAATAAAGGCAAAGTCACCATTCTAAACTCTAAAGTGCTCGGGGTTTCATGTAATAATGCATTTCTATATTTGTTTTGTTGTCGTAACGAAGCAACTGCTCAATAAGAAAACAGAGATGTAAAACACGATTGGTAGAATTAATTGCACAAAGAGAAACGGGGCTATAATATACTGATGCTTCCTTAATTCGCAAAGCTTTTATATGGTGTGTGTGTGTGTGTGTGTGTGTTTCTTGTTTAGCGATCGTGTTGTATGCTAAAGAAAACTAAAACTCGATAGATATTATTTGCATTTTCCCGTTAAACTATTTACAGAAGAAAAATCACATTAATCTTGGTGCAGAACTTATTTCTTCCTTATCGACCGAGCTCACATTTTACGCGGGACTTGCAATGTTTCTCTTCATAACCCACCGCATTCAAAAGCCGTATCTCCACTTCACCTCGAAAAGATGGAGTCTTATTACAGGCCTAAAGGGTTATTTGTCGTCCGCCTTTTTCACAATGGGGTTTAAGGTTTTTGCCCCGATTATGGCTGTTTTTGTCACATGGCCCTTACTCGGTTTTCCAGCATTGGTTTCGGTTGCTCCGTTTTTAACTGGTTGTTTAGCCCAATACTTATTCGAGAAAGTTCTTGATCGAAACGAATCATCCTGTTGGCCCCTTATACCTATTATTTTCGAGGTAATTTTTTTTCGTTTTTATTTTTTTTTTGTAAATTACAACCACCCCGAGGTATGGTCAAATTACGAAAACCCCCTCCTATTTGGGTAATTACAACCACCCCTCAACTATAAATCATCTAACACATCCACCCTTGTGGTTTCAAATTTAGTGGAATCTTCTAGTTTATATGGAATATTCTCAATTTTGGACCCATTTTATCCCATTCGAGCTCCTCATTTTGAAGCAAGATGATCATAAGATGTGTATTTTGGCTTGTATATATCAAATTGTGGTGCATCAGAAATTGTATTTTTGCACAAAACGAGTTCAAACTAGAGAACATTTCATGGAATCGATGATTATGTTGAATTTGACACCATAAGGGTGGAGATGTAAGAAGATTCATAGTTGAGGGGTAGATGTAATTATCCAAACAGAAGGGTTTTTTCTTTCGTAATTTGACCATACCTCAGGTGGTGATTGTAATTTTACCATTTTTTCTTTTAAACGATGTCATCTGAAATAAGATATTCGTATATCTTTACTCAGGTGTATAGGATATATCAGTTGACGAGGGCAACGGGTTTCTTGGAGAAGTTGATATATGGGATGAGAGAGGCAAATGTGACACCTGCAGTATTGGAGAGAACTGGTGCTTTGATTTCGATGATGGTCACTTTTCGGATTCTGGGCGTTTTTTGTCTCTGGTCGTTGCTTACGTTTCTACTGAGGCTCTTTCCTTCGAGGCCTGTGTCGGAGAATTATTGAATTTATGTATATGTAGAGGATTTTTTAGGCATAATATATATTTGCATATCTTGTAAAAAAATGCATTTCTGTATTTCTTTTCGAAGATCTTGTTGGTCGAGAAAAGTGGTTCGATTAAGCGGCACCTGAAATTTCATATCACAACTATGAACAGCGTTTAATTAACAAGATGAATGGAACTTATTAGTCAATCTGATGAAGATTTGGATCTTATTTGTCGATGTTTTTGCTAAATTATGTATTTTATAATTTATAGTAATTTTTTTGTGTATTATTGCCCCTTTTACGATTTTGCCCTTATTAAACACTCCTAATAATAAATTATGGTAATTTTGTATTATGTTATTTCAATTATGATAAAAGAAACACTTTATTTTATTTCAATTATGCTACCTAAGTAAAATTTTATATTGGGAAACTTTATCATGACAATCATCAGATCCTACACCGGGTGAAATTCACCATATAATTTTAAACCGTAGATTTATATAAATAACTACCCACTAAGCACACATACACATGGGTGTGTGTGTTATTATGTGTAGATCTACGGTTTAAAAGCACATGGTGTATTTCACCAGGTGTAGGTTGTAGAAAGCCATCATCAAGGATGTACAGTTAAACCTCTATTAGTTAATAGAGTGGAGATTGGCAAAATTTCGTTAATTTAGTGAAATATTAGATCATGGAACTAATAATTTAATACGTTTTCACCGTGTTGGGACCAGTAGAAATTATTATTTAAGCGAGGTTATTAATTTATTGAGGTTCTACTGTATTTGAAAATTCGACCAAAACGAACACAAATAACCTAAAATGAAACTCGAGAATTTAAAATTCATAATCGAAACGAACTAATTCGACCAAAGTCGATTTTGAATTTATCATTCCGAATTCGAATATTTCAGCATATACACAACTTAATCACATGAACCAAACATAGGCTGTGAGAAAAAGCCACTAAAACCAATCCAAGAAATCTACCAAAAATCTCTACAAGAACAAATTCCATCTTTAAAATGATGAAACCTCTTATTATCCCTCACAATAAATTCCCTCTTCTCAAATTTAGACAATATCTTAATAAAATTGTGACAGTCCCCACAAATCCTAAGATTCTTTATAATCCTTAAAGTTGTACCCGGAGTTGTCCTAATAAGCCCATAAGCAATTGCCAATCTTTCACTATGATGTAACAAAGCTCTCTCTTTAGCTTCTTCGTCGATATCATGTAGTACGTATCTCGTATCCGCCACATAACCCGCTTTCTTCGCCTCGTCGCTCAAAGATCGCAATTTCTCGTACGCCAAACTCTTGTCCGAATTTTTCGCACGATTTTTTTCCGAAACTATCCTTTTGTTCTTTTTCCTCTGAAGATTAACGTAGCTCGTGTAGTGATCCAACGAGGGGGTAATTCCGTAATCTTTGCTCATCGATTCGAAATACGCTTTCCCTTTCTCCGAATCTCCTAAGTGCTCACATGCCTTGAGAACACTCAAGAATGTTTCTTCATTTGGTGAAATATTACTATTAGTATTATTGCTATTATTATAATTACCTTCTTTCACTAGTTTGGCGAAAAGTTGTATTGCTTCGTTTTCTTGTCCGTTTTCGGACAAGCCCGTTATCATGGTATTCCAAGAATCGATGTTCTTGCATACCATTTGCTCGAATACTCGACCGGCTCTTCTGTAGTCTCCGAGCTTGAAGTACATACCGATCAACTCGTTGAAGATGGCGATATCGTAATTTGACGAGAATCTCATTACGTACTCGTAAATCCTGTCGCCAGCTGGCAGAGATTTTGAATTGACGGTGAATTGCATTAGTTCCGATAAATGGATTGGTTCCGCCGGAGTTCCGTTTCGGCCCATCTCTTCCAATGTTTCGAGGGCTAAGTTTAGATTGCTCACTCGGCCGAAATGCGTCGAGTTCGATGACGGCTTCGGTTCTTGAAGATTAATTTCTTGGTGAGAGAATTTTAATGGAATTTTTTTCTTTTGCAAAGTGGTGAATATAATATTGTCAATAGGATGAGTGATGAATGGTTTAAGTATTGGATGTGATGAGAAGCTTATGGAACGAGCCATGGCAGAAAATTGTACCATTCTTCTTACATATGAAGAGAAAGAAAAGGCTTATCTGCAGAGGAATGGTTGCAATAAGATAATTGGAGGTTTGGGAATAAGGAAATGGAATTAAAGTTTTTTGTTCGTTTGTTTGTTTTGTTCTTGTCTTGTTTTGGTTTGGCACGTGTTTAGGAATTTTTTGAATAATAAAAGAAAGAAAGGGAAAAGGTTTAAATTTAAATGGGACTCGACGGAGGCTTAAATAAATCTCGGCGGTCCGATTTCTAGAAATACTCAAGCCAACTAAAGCCCAATCCAAAGTCAATCATCTTGATCTTGACCGTCCAAATTATTTCCTTTGATCGTGAACGTCCACTTACTCAAACTTCCTCTCAATCTTACTCTCAGTTCGAATGAGCCGTTTCTCTCTTCTCCTTTTTCCTTCTTTCTCTGAACAATACTTCCATCGTCAGCTTGTCTTTTCCGACAATTCTTTACAGAGTTTCCGCCGTACATGGCTGATTTTGACTTGGGACCAACTTTTAATATCTCCTACCGTTGGTTCTGTTTCTATTTATATTTAGAGAGAGGGACAAATGTAACACTTATCTATCTGTACGTATTTTTTAATTTTCTTTTTCAATCTCCTATTTATTTGAGTGATTGAGTCTCCGAGTTAGAAAAAACTGGAGTTACCGAGTATGAAACTTTTCCTTTTACATTGTTGACTATGCATATTTTGGTAAATTAACTCTATATTGGTGAGTCAACTCAGTATAAGTATTGAGGTAAATCTAGGATTTCTGAGTGTGTATGGTCGTAACTTGGTACTGTAAGTCGCCACCTATTTGGATTTCTAAACTGAACACTGGACAACAGAAAAATGAGCCATTTGGAAACAATAACAGTTCCATGTGTTGAAACGATATTTGTCTATCTCTTTCCATTCTTTATTTTCTAAACTTCTGTTTTAGTATCATTTTGTATGAGTAACCCAACATTCACTAACATGTACACTTCTAACTTCTAATAAATAAAATAAAATAAAATAAAAACTTCACTAACATATACCACAACACTTGATTAACTATGCAACAATAAATAAACAAATAAAGAGCGAAACTCAATAGTGACTAGAAACTAAAGATCATATGTAGACATCACACGCACATACATACACGCCCTAACAGATATATCTTCACTTAAGTAAGATGATCTATGAATAAAACAAACAGGGGTGAAAAAGAAAATAAAGGAAAACCATAAGGGCAACTATATAAAAAGAAAAAGAAAAAACTAAACTTTACTCCTCTACATGGACGCCAATAAATCTCTCATTTGCGAGACGTCTGGTATATTCTCGCCTGGATATATTTTAGCTACTAGTTGCGCAAAGCTGTCGTACTTGTCCAGAAACTCTTTCTGTCATACGTTCGACGCATCAGGTTAGACATTTGACAGTTGGAAAGAAAAAAAAACAAGTTTCGTCTCGAAGGAAGAGTTTATATAAGTAACAAATACAAGACTAAAGCACATACGTTGTCACATTTAGAAACACAGGTTCAATAATCAATAGATCGTGATGTAAACAATTCAAGATATACCTTGAAATCTTGAACGACTGTTACAAATAGATTACCTTGCACTTGTCCCATAACGAAGGCAACAGTTCCTCGGAGGTCAGATTCTTCTGCAGCTTCTTGTACATTGCAGTGATGGACTTATCAACCTACAAACGAGAAAACGATTTTAGCAAATATTGACCAAACCAGTGCCGAATTTCTCAAAGATTGTCAGTTTTCATACCCCAGATAAACTTGATTTGACGACCTTTCGGAGATCCACTTTCGACAATCCAAGCTGGAACGGGATCTGCAATTTTTTGCCGGAGTTTATTTTGATTGTAAAGCATGACAGAGATGTATTATTATATGTTATGCCAACGAAACTAACCTCTTCTGGTGTGATTGTGAACATTAAATCCTCTATTCTGCGAGCAAACTGGAAGAGTCGTTCAAATTGCTGCAGTTAAGAAAGTAGCGTAAATTCTCAATTTCAAGAATGAAATTGATAAAACATTGAAAGAAAGATCCATTCAAAATTTAAGACAGACGAAATTACAAGATTGTGCATTGGCGCTTTTCGTAAATGCTCGAAGGTCAAAGATGGTTAAAAGTACAGGATTGAGGAAACAAAACCACAATTGCATGAAATAGAGTACTTACGTAGTATATGATTGTGCTTATAAAGCGCGTGCAAGCTTGTTCATAAGACTCGCTTGCTTGGTGGTAAAATTTTGCCAAAGTGGCTACAACGTTGGCCAGGTCATATAGACTGTACATCGGTACCAACTCATAAGTATAATACACGTTACAAGAAGTCCAGTATTCGTAAATTAAGTGATATACGAGTAGAAACGAAATTGATAAGTACCTGTTCTGAAATGCTGCATAATTTTCTAAGAGCAGAATATCTGTATATTTCGTGTCTGCTTGAGCAATTTTGTCCAACGTCACAAACATTATGGTGACCTGCCAAATTATGTTTTCAAAATACGATTCCCTTCCAGATGATCATGAGTCGGTACTTCATATTACATTGCCGGATATGTTTTTATATATTACAGCATGAGTTACAATTGTAGTACGGAAACTGAACGTTATAAACTATACTACACATCATATCACTGAATGCTTATAAAGTCGGAGTAATGCAGATGTGGGAATAAGCAAAGTCAAGATCCAAATTAAGATTCATTATTATAAACATGTTTAATTTGCAGTGTTAAGAGGAGGGAAGCACTCACAAATTTCGTGTAAGCCTGATCAACCAAATCCCTTGACTGTCCCTGAATGTACTGCTCCATACGGGTTGCAAGAATAGCAAACCTATCCAAAAGTATGACAAAATGAATACATGCAGTAGAACCTCGATAAATTAATAACCTCGCTTAAATAATAATTTCTCTCGGTCCCGGCTCAATAAATTATTAGTTCGATAATTTAATATTTCGCAAAATTAATAGAATTTTGCTGGTCCCAGCTGTATCAATTTATAGAGGTTTAATATCAATTTATAGAAGCTTAACTGTATAAGGATGCCAACAATAGAAGCAGTTCAGAAATAAGTTTTTGAACATTTTCCTCAAACAAAGTCGAGAAGTAGTATCCCTCTAGAATAGAAGGAAAAAAAAAAGAATAGAAGGAAAAGAAAGTTGACGAAACCATTAATCTCAGTACGAACATATTAAGTCTAGTTTACCTGGGTATATATGACAAGACTCCCACCTGCCGAACATTTCGCTCATTTCTTTCAATCTGGTGGCAAGCTTCATCGACAAACTGAAATACATTATGTATCAATAAACTATTTAGAGTCACATGTACAGAAGCAAACTCGTTGCTCAAATTTTTTATCAATAATATTATTAGTGTGTGTGTGTGTGTGTGTGTGTAACTTACACGACTAAACTGGGTAGAAATTCTGTTTTCAAGATCATCAAGTAAAATACGCACAAACCCTGCTGCATCAGCTTTCTGACCAGAAATATAGCGTTCGGTAATTCCATGCATTGATATACAACGAAGAGGATCAATCTTATACGCCCAGTCGACCACAGCATAGAAATCTTCCTAAAAAGTCAACAAGAAAAAGGGAAGGAGAAATTTTCGTTCAACTAAACATATAACAACTGATGTAAAACACAAATATAATAGAGCTTCAGGTTTCAATTCACGGTACCTGTATTCCATCAAGCAAATCACGAAGTGACTCGTTTAAGGCCTCCAGGTCGGCAGTTTTTTTACCTACAAAATTGAGAAACGGTATTATCCAATGGGCCAAACAGGGACTTTAGAAACTATGGATAATTACCAGCTTTGCCATTGTCATCAATATCCATGATACCCAAATCGTCATCATCATTGGGTGCAGATCTGCTGCCGTTGGAACTTCCTGATGGAACAAGAGCTGGAACTTCAAAGCACATGAAGTGCGCGAAAAAAGAACTCTGTATTTCATAAGAGGTAATGTTTATGACAAAAATCATTTTGAGAGAGAGAGAGAGAGAATTTCAACGGGTTGACAGTAACCTCATCAACAAGAAGCGGAATAAAAATCGTGAGCATTTTGGCGTACGCCTCAGAAACCGTAGATGTGTCGGCACTATTTGTATTTTGATTAGAGGCTGCAGAACCATCAAGCCACACAGTTGGATTCTTCGATGCTTTTGTACTAGTACGAAGCTCGTTTGCAAACTCACGAGCCTGTCGTGCAAACGTAAAAGCATGTATGATAAGTTTGTTCAGTCTCGGGGGAGCACCAAACCAGTTTGCAGGGTAAAATAAATAATACATGTGAATGAATAGAAAATAAAAGCAATGTCTTAATCATCTAAATTTGTGATAAGCGACACTTAAAATTCAAATTTGTTAAACCACTGAAAACTGAGAATATTCGACAGTTTCGCCTCTACTTTTCTCCAAATCTTTTACTCCTGTTCATCCGGAGCTTCATGTTGATTTTAGAAGGATATGTCCTCTTCCAAGTTATTGTATCCTTGTTTTGCATAGAAAATTAATATAATAAAAAAATAATTTATATTTGTCATACTTTCTTCTAAAAATTTATATCTCATTGTCTGTTGTCTAAAAATAATTTCCCATCAGTTTTATATTGTCTCAAGAGCTACCGATTAATTTTTCATTCATTCGGTAGATTATGCCTTCTATAGTAAATTTCCATTTTACGATCCCTATTAGTTTTCAAGAATGTTGCTCGAATTTTTATTCTCGACATTATGTTTATATTCCATATTTATTAAATATGAGATGCCCATGAGGCATATGCACCAAAACACCATTTCTTGGGGATTATGCACCATTAGGAGACACGTGAAAACCCCATGCCACCGTACAATAGAGAGTGCTTAGAACAAAGATGACCAAGAAAATTAACTACAAGGACTTTGACAAAACATCATAAATTCTCTCACCTCTCGCCGTAGAAGCAAATTCAGAGAGCTGCAGTAAGCTTTCCTTAAAGGGCCTAAGCAATTCTTATCAAGACTCTGCAGATGCAGAATTGAACAAAAAGGAATAGGTATCAGAAGTAATGAAACAAACAAGAACACCAAAAAAAAATTGTTTTCATGTAAATAGATCTTCCATCTTACCTTCAAGTGTTGCAAAAGGCGAGCATATGTCCTACATTTGTACCGCAGGTCTGCATGATCAGGCCTCTTGAGTTGCCCACGCTGTTATAACCGAAGTGTCATCAAAGAAAGAAAAAAAAAAACACAATCAGTAGAACTGATTATATTTTTGTTTTCAATTGACAAAAGCATATTTCATTGCATTACCTGAGAGAAATAGCTCTTATCAGTTATCATGAAATCCACCAAACTAGCAAAATAATTCCTCAGAAACTCAGTTGCTCTTTTAACAAACGTGTTTTTCAACTTATCAAGTTCTGCACGCTTCTCCCTAACCTGTAAGAGTTTCATCCACCATCGCCGATAAGCAATCATTGCAGCATCATTAAATGCTATCTATTTATCAATGTAAACTTACAAAATATGAGTTTTCAAATGGCTCAACAAATTCAAAATCATAGTTAACTAATGAAATCATATTCTTCCCATTACCAAGTCAACCTCCTTCTTGATTTCAACCATTGTTCTCAAATGAGAATCAAAAATATTTATGCAACATCATTATTTCACATTAGGAAATGGGTAACATCTAAGATATTTTTTCTCATGTGAACTGTTTATAACAATTAATGTTAATAGAAAGGTAGAGAGATAAGATAATTCACATACAGATCTCATGTTTGCATAGGTACGATCCAACTTGGGCACTTCAAGGCTCCGTAAAGCATTGGCTAGCCATTCACATGATTCTATATTCTGATGCATTCGTGCCTCATCAAACGATCCCCCAGTCAGACATGATGCATACTGCATTTATGAGGAAAACAACGAATAAAAAACCAAAAATGTATGTTGTAGGACTTGTGTTAGAAAAAAAAAAAAAAAAAAACTATATGAAAAGACCTCAGACGGTATACGCAATCTTTCAAGAAGCTTATCAAGTTCCTCAATTAGCGATTTGTTATTTACTGACTGCATTTCCAGTTTGTTATTCCGGGTTTCAATCTGCACATGACATTAAAACATATAATGGGAATAGCTTAAGTTTAAAAGATCATTTAATACGGTAAGTAATGAGAAAATCATATAAAAATGTCTAGAGATTAATACCGACTCTATGTCCTCTCTCATGTGCCGTAGTTTTACATTGAAAATACCTAACCACTGATCCATGTCATCAACACAATTTGTTGCTACCTCAAGGCCCTGTAATACCTGCATAACCCAGAAAATCAGGTTATATAAAAGGTAAAAAGAAAAGAAAACTTCAAATTCAATATACATACTAACAAATTGTAAAAGTTGTTACTCTTGACATTTAACGAATTAATAGCTGCATCTTTACTGAAGGACAAGTCAGACTGAACAGAGACATATTTCAGGTGGGTTACCACTAAGCAATCTTAAATCACTGCACGAATTATTCTGCAGAAAAAATAACGAGGATGTGGCGAGAGAGTTCTTTTTGGCTATAAGGGATAGTAAGGAGAAAGTATATAAATATAATAAGAAGATGAAAAGTCCATATGCACTGCAAAGACACATCACATAAAGAACAAAAAACAACCTCGTGTATCATAGGCTCGTTCTCTAAAATTGCATGTACATTTGCGGCTTCTAATGCTTGAAGCTCTCGCTTCAATCGCTCAGAAAATGCCTCCGCTTCACCAATACCCATAACATAACTGCAAGTTATGCAATTTTGAGTAATATCAGCAATGAGTTGAAGTAATACAGAAAGAGTAGCGACGAAGCATGCGGAGATTATAAACTGCTTCAAAACTTATAGCTACAAAAAGGGGGACACAGGCAGAACAAAGTAGCAAATCTTGGGATACAGCATGCTAGCTAGTTTTCAATTATTACATTTCTCAAACTCGAATTCTAATCAACGGCTTTTTCCAGAAAATAGACGAGCACAGTTTCAAATTCAAATTTCTTCTCAAATACCACAGTCCGTGATAATTTTTATGAAAAAAAATGGGCGACATCTTTTCGGATAAATAAACATTTTTGGGGATAAATCCCAAAATCATCATGAGATCATTAAAATGTATACGGACAGAGTACTATATCTGAAAGTCCATGACATATGTGGATTAGAACAGAAAAAACATGGGATTAAGAAATCCCAAATAAAACCCATTTCTTGTGGGGTTAAGTAGCAGTGAAGTCTGTAACATTACGTTATAATCAACTATCTATAACTTATGTCGAGAATAACAAGCTTTCCAGATTGCATGATGCATCCTAACGAAGCTTAATTACTTAAGATTTCAGTTAACAAGCTTCTTGGATCTTCTTCAACTCTCCATTTTACATATCCTTCATTTTTATACAAGATGTTTAGAACCCCTTCTGTCCAATTGAAAAGACTAACTACAAACAGCCAAATGTACCTCCAAAAACAGCACTAATAACCCAAAACTCCTAAAGAAAATCAAAACTACATTTAGACAGGCATAACATGACATCACCTAACCCCAGTCAGCCAACCCTCTGACCATCAACCTAGATTAGCATTCTCTAGTCAGTAGTCATTGATCTTTAAGCATTCCCCCTGGAAGCTCCGGGACTTAACCAGCTTGCGACTTTTTTTTTATGTTCTCCAATGCAAAAAGATAATCTATTCTTAAGCAACAATCGTAACTCCTTTTAAGAAAAATCTGTTTCACATTCTATAGATGCATTATATGTGACGTTCCATAAAAACCCATTTGAGTAAATTCTACAAACTCAGAAGGTGTAAGAATGTAATTGTTGGAATTTAAATACATACGTGCCTAGAAGAGCTTCCATGTCCTCTTCCTCCGCTTGAGACACAAGTTCCCTTTCAACAGTCACTTTCATGTCACCTTCTGTAACTTCAACTTGGTAAAGCCCGTCTTCAAGGTCTCCCTGCCGCTTAGTAACTGCTTGTGTATTTTCCTGGAGAAGTTATACATAACAGTCGACAAATTTAGAGTTATTGGTGGAGAGTATCAAAAAAATGGAAATAAATATCATGAATCACTAACATTTTCTATTTAAGCAGATGGTATCGACTGTGCAAAGAAAAATGTTTGAATCGATTCACACAATCAGGAGTAGATGAGTTATTAAATATATGAACAGAAAACTTGAGATATAAAACAGATTACATACTAATATTATTGATAATTAAAAACTTGCAAGAAAGAACACTAGTATATGTTCTTCTAATAAAGATTATGAGATTAACTGTCCATATAATTAGAATAAATTGATGTAAAAAATCTGGAAACGTATAGTTCTAAAAGATCTTCTATGAAAAGACAAATATAGGATTTAAGAAAATTCACATCAAGCCCCAGTCCTTGCTTAACGTAATTTACATAATCAGATATAATAATGCATAGAAACTCTAAATAATTATCTTTAAAGAAACTTGAAAAGTAACATCATAGCTAACGTCTCCTAACAAATAATTGACTATTCATCACTGAGTATATGCAAAGTTTCTCAAGGACAAAACCTTGCAGAAATGCTAAATTAATGTAACCGAAGAATTTAATGACCACAATCAGCAGAAGTTTTGAAACAAGAACAGTCACAGTAAACTATGTAAAGAGTTAGGCTCAATAATAAACTGGACAATATCAATTGCACCTTAGCCCAAAGAGCCATCTCCACTACATCAATGCCAACGACTTTAGGAAGATGACCCAAAACATCCTTGCAGATATTTAAGATGCAAAGCAAAAGACGATTCCTACAATAAAAGATCATCAAAAAATAAAAATAAAAAATTCATACAGAAGATTTATACGACATAGTTGCCAAGTAAAGACTGTATTTCCGTAACCAGGATCACTATCATACCTGTCATCAACATTGCGCATAGTCCACTGAGGTGGGGCGACACTCTGATTTCTAAGGTTATCAAAACCCTTCATCAATAGAATCAGTGTTACTAATATCAAAAAACATAATCCAAAAGGGAAATACTCCAAGTTGTGAACACAAAATGGGTGTGAAAAAGATAGAGTAACGAGCTATACCAGCATAAAAGTACATCCACTAGGGTCATTCGTTACAACTTCAATTTTTGAAAGATGCTTCAGCTTGTACAATTTCGCAGGCTATAAGTGGAGTAGATAAATTTATATAAGCCACTAATAAGTACATGAGAAAAATTAAACAAACCACGGTAAAATCAGAGAAGTTCCAAAAGATATATAAGTTGCTACATATGTCGCTACCATATTGTTTGTAACTGTCCCTTCTATCCTCATTTCATATTTTTGCTATGATAAATACATTATTTTAAACATCATTAGTGTATATATATATATATATATATATATATATATATATATATATATATATATATATATATATTTATCCAGGGAGCTATTAACTTACTATAAATTGTGCCAAGCGTTATGGATCAAAAAACATTATACACAAATCTGAATCAACCAAGTGTTTAGAACTTACCTCAAGCACACCTCCATTGGAATATTTGAAGACACGAAGAAAAGCTTTAGTCCTTTTAGCTTTTACCTTCGCTGCAACAATGATGTAGTTCTATTGGCCAAAATAATCAATAAATCGAACGCTACATATCATTCTACAACATAAATGTAGTAGTCTTGGTGCAATCATATTGACACAATTAGTTACCACTAAATATATGCAATCTGGACAGGTTAAAACACACTAAAAAATCACGTATGTTAATACATGAAAGGACAGTCTCGTGAGTCATATTTAACCCGAACCGAACTCCGGAATAAGCTTCACAACTCAAAATTCTAATGATAATAATAGCAAGGATACCATACAACAAAGCTAACTCAAGCGAAATGAAAATCGGGGATAAGTTTGTAAGATATCCCTCTCGAGCTACGTGGACTTATAATCACTCGTAAAATTCTCGTATTTGCTCAGTTATTCCACCATTTGAGCCCCAACTGAAAAGACCTGATTAACTACATAATAATGTCTTAAGCCAATAAACCTCCACTAAAGGAGCCAACTAAGATTCTAAAATTTTAGGAACATGAACATCACTCTTCATGATTAATTTGCAAACTCAATTAGGTCCAGAATTAACTCTTCAACCCACCCCCCAAAAAAAATTAAAGATAGAATTGCGAAGGATATCCAACAAATGGTAGATCAGCTCAACAAAATACGAGAATATATAGAAATCGATGGGATTGGCGTACTTGAAATGCCGAGAACACGAGGCTTCGCCATGTTACCGCGGCCCAATTTGCCGGATTTGCCCCAGATCCCACTGCTCTTGGCCACCCTAATTGACATTACGATCTTCTGCTTTGTGCCTTCGATCGACGCCTCGCACGCGCGGCGGAGCTCCTCGTCGTCGGCGCTCGACTTCGCCATTCTCCTCCCTCCGAGCTCAGAAGAACAAATTGAGTTGCTTAATTTTTTTTGATGTCTGAACTTTCAGGTGAAATAATGAGATTAATTAATTCAATTTTTTTGAGAAATGTGACAGATGTACTCCAGAGGTGAGGCATTCTCGTAATTTTTGTGGACAAATGTTCTCGTGAAATTGGCTTTTTTATTTACTCTTATTATTATACATTATAATATAAGAGTAAATTACGATCATCCCTGATGTATGGTCAAATTATGAAACAAACCCCTTATGTTTGTGTAATTACAATCACCATTCAACTATAAATCTTCTTATACGTTCAGCCTTGCGGTGTTAAATTTAGTGGAATCTTCTAGATTATATGAATATTTTCAATTTTGTACCCGTTTTATCTCATTTGAGCTTCACATTTTGAAGCAAGATAATCATAAGATGTATTTTTTGTCTTGTATATATTAGATTGTGGTGCATCAGAAACTGCATTTTTGCACGTAACGAGTAGAAACTAGAGAGTATTTCACGGAATCTAGAAAATTATGTTAAATTTGACACCATAACAATGAACGTGTAAGAAGATTCACAATTTGGTTTAGTAATTATCTCATGAGGTTTTTTTTGTAATTTGACGATATCTCAGGATACCTATAATATAGTGACAAGATTTGCGGGCAAATATGGTCATATTTTTTCTCCAAATAGCGTTTTTATTATAATATAATGACAAGATTCATGGTCAAATATCGTCATATTTTGGTCCACAAGTTTCAGTTTCAATTATTCTGAATCAATTCAATTAACAATTATACAATTTTTTTCAACATATTTTTTCCTTTATTGCATTTACTTATCTTTAACTATAAAAATTACTTAGTCAATGAAATCCGTGATTTTCAATTCGTTTTTAAATTTTCTTTATTGCATTTAAACAACTGAATTTTTGGTTTCTTAATCGCCATGCTTTTTAATTATTTATTCTATAAATATTATTGAATATAAATTATAAAAAGTCGCGTGCTTTTGATTGATTATCCAAATTTTAGCATTAATTACATAATCTATCTATCTTTTTTGTAATGGGAAAATAGAGAATATTATTATGCTATTTCCGCCAATTTCGATAGAAGGGAAGGTCCTTGATGCATAGCTAAACCGAGTCTCAATGGAATGAGCCAATGTATTAGCCGAACGTCTAACGACAGAAAAATAACAATTTTTAAAAAGACAAGCAAGGGATAGACAATTTTCAGTAAACGCCCCAAACGGAAGAGAATTGTGTTCTTTTGTCATAAGCATTGTGATCACTTGGAGATTGTCGCCTTCAACTACTACTTCATCCCAACCCTTTTCCCTCGCAGCCATGATAGCCCTTAGAGCCGCATAGGCTTCCCATCAACGACGGTCGGCCTGCCAAGGAATTTCTGAACGTTCCACCAGACACAATCTCCAATTCCGAGCAACAAGAGATGTAGCATAATAGTTTTTCCCACCTGAAATGCAACGTCAATATTAATCTTCATAAAACCCTTATTCGACGGTTTACAAGATAATGCAAACAGGATTTAACTATGCATGAACCAGTCTAGATAACTCTTGCACCAAGCTAAAACATCACCCATTCTCATAATCTCCTCACCCCGAATTTTACTTATTATTAATCTCCCAAATTTTCCACATAATAATGATTGCTAAATTGTAAGAATCTTAATCCAGGTGTTGGTGCAGCGTACATATCCATTGTCATATGGATAGAGGTCGTTTAGCCGGAATTTGATTGAGAGGATAACAGTTCCAAATCTCATGAGCTCCTCGGCATTCCATCATCACATGGCTCGATTCGACCTTAACCCTCCATTTTCCATAATTATATCAACATCCCTGCAGTTTGTAGATTTCTTACACTAACAGCCTTTTAACAATGGGTAGATGCAAAAAATTAACAAACTTCAGGGGACTGGAAGTAATTTCTAACACAAGAGGGGTTTATTTTGTAATTACATCTTACCTCAAGGAGGTGGGTGTAATATATCCAAAAAAAAGAAAAATATCTGAGCGAGTAGTGTAGAAGAAGAGGCGAAAAACTTGTTCTTCCTCAACCATTCGTCAATTCACACAGAGAAGAAAAATGCACGCGTCAGCAAATCTTCTCCTACACACCCCTTCCTCAATCACCCCACCCAAAACGACGACGTTTTCCGCCAGCAACATCATCAGCCAATCTCCACCGCCGGCGAAGCCAACAATCGTTAGAAGAGGCAAATTATCAGTATGCAGAGCTTCGTGGTCGTCGCAGCAGCACTCTCACATGGCGGAATTCAATCTGTACGAACTTCTCGGCATCGACGCTTCCTCCGACAAGGCGCAGATCAAAGAGGCGTACAGGTCGCTGCAGAAGCGGTGCCACCCCGACATCGCCGGACCCTCCGGCCACGATATGGCCATCGTTCTCAACGAGGCGTACGCTCTTCTCTCTGACCCCACTTCCCGCTTGGCTTATGATAAGGTCTGCTAAAAACACCATCTTTTTTTTTTTTTTTTTTGAAATCCAGATGATTTTGATTTAAGTGCCCTAATTAAATCGATGTTCATGAATTATGAATTCCTCCGAGCTCACGTGTTCCTTTGATTCTGGGGGATTTTGAATTTTGAGTTTATTGCATTTAGTACCCACATGTTATACCGAATTGCTAAAAAGCCCCTATGAATATTAGCAAACAACTCCGTATGATAATTTTTTAGCACACAACTACCTAAATGGGACGTTTTAAGGGGTAATTTGCTAATAAAATTGAAGGGTAAATTATAACTACCCTGCGGTATGGTTAAA
This sequence comes from Erythranthe guttata, assembly GCF_056151865.1. Taxonomy (NCBI): domain Eukaryota; kingdom Viridiplantae; phylum Streptophyta; class Magnoliopsida; order Lamiales; family Phrymaceae; genus Erythranthe; species Erythranthe guttata. The sequence goes on from NC_142535.1 coordinate 14,804,499, forward strand.
TTACAAAAACCCCCTTCTGTTTGGGTAATTACAACTACTCCCAACTATAAATTTTCTTACACGGCCCCCTTACGGTGTCAAATTTAGTGGAAATCTTCTAGATTATATGGAATATTTTCAATTTCGTACCCGTTTTATCCCATTCAATCACCACATTTTGAACCAAGATGATCATAATATATGTTTTTTGACTTGTATGTATTAGATTGTGGTGCATCAGAAACTGCATTTTTGCACAAAACGAGTACAAATTAGAGAATATTCCACATAATCTAGAAAATTATGTTGAATTTAACACCAATAAAGTGGACGTGTAAGAAGATTCATAGTTTAGGGGTCGTTGTAATTATCCAAGCATGAAGTTTTTCTTTTTTTTGTAATTTGACCATTCTTCGGGGTGGTTGTAATTTACCCATAATTGAATCATAAAGGGGGTTTTGCTAATATTAATAACAATAGGGGTGTTTGGCTAAACTTATAAGATGTTAAAATGAGCTTATAAGATGTTTAAGAGCTTATAAGCTCTTCCAAAGTGTATGGTAAATTTTTAAGAAAATATCTTAGTTTTTTTTTTTAAGAAAATATCTTAGTTTGTGATCATCACATTGTAAAATCCATGAACTTAATTGAAGAAAGAAGAAGTATTATCGTATCAAAAATGTTCCTTGATTTCAAATTTTTCGATTTTAGTATGATGTAGCAATATATGTCAATTGTCTTCATAGTGGAGTTCTTGAAATAGAGAAAATTATTTCATTTATCATTTTCATTCTTATGCAATAATTCGAAAAATCAATGATATAGGAGCTAGCGAAAATCACGGATATGCAAGGATACACGGGCAAGCCAATATATTCAGCGTGGTTTGGATCGGATAGTGAGCAAAGGGCTGTCTTTGTAGATGAGGTCAAGTGTATAGGCTGCTTAAAATGTGCCTTATTGGCCGAAAATACATTTGCAGTCGAATCGGTATACGGTAGAGCAAGAGTTGTATCTCAATGGGCTGATTCCGAAAACAAAATTCAAGAAGCCATCGATGCATGTCCGGTCGATTGCATCTCGTAAATCTACATTTACCATCTTTTATAATTGAAAATTTTCATTTTTTTATATTTTTTATTTTGGTTTCTTGAATTGATGTTCTAATTTCGAATGACAGGATTGTGGAGAGGTCCAATTTGGCTGCCCTTGAGTTCGTAATGTCTAAGCAACCGCGAGGGAAAGTCAGAATCGGTGCGAGCAATACAGCTGGCGAACGGACATTGGATATTTTCGACGAGGTCGAGAAATTCCAGGCTAGATATGATAAGCACAAAGCTTCTGCAAAATTTTCGAAGGTTATTTCTCTGCCCTAATCTCAACATTAAAGATTAGTCCACTAATGGAATTGGTTTTTAGGGTTTATTGCATTTAACACCCCCTGTGTTTACTCTAATTGTTAAAAAACTCCTCAATGTTATAAATATTAGCAAAACCCTTATGATTCTTTTTTTAGCAAACTAGCCCCCTAAAATTCCCACCATTTAGGGACCGTGTGCTAAAAAATGCATCATACGGGTTCTTCTGCTAATATACATAACCCGAGGAGTTTTTTAGCAATTTTATATAACACGGGGGTACTAAATGCAATAAACTCTAGTTTTCTAATCATCATATATATATTTGGTTAATTTGCAGAGTTTAATTGAATATCATTCTTATATGTTGCAATAAAAATAAATACTCCTATCTTTTGAAGGAATCGGACGATTACAGAGCATCAAAACTCTCGGCTATTCAAGCGATTCAAATGATATCGAATTGGTTATATTGGCAATCTCCGATCACAAATGCTAATTCTCCAGCTACGCAAAGCTCGCAACCAAGAAAACAGTTTGGTCCGAATATTAAGAAGCTAAAAGCTGCAGCTGAAGCTAGAAAACAAGCAACTACTACTAAAGTACTGCCCAAAGAATCGGACGAATATTGGACGCCCTCAGCTGTAGTTCCACCGGAGGCTACCACACCAGATTCTAGCCCCAAAGACTCGACTAGTTATTCTAGGAAAAAGGTTCGTAATAATAATAACAATAATGATGAATTACTGATCAGGCGAAAGGTGGATTCGAACAGCCCTTTCCGGTGGGGTGTGCCGATTGGGACAGCACTTGTGGCTGTGATAGTTGTTCGGTCACAGCTCGGTGAGCATGTGGCTGATGTGAAAGACCACGCTGGCGGTTCGCTCTTGCTGACGATTGTTAATAGCTCGTGGCTGCAGTGTGTTTTAGCGGGTGTTACGTGGTACATCATTGGTATTTTCGTGGTGGAATTAGTTGAAACACTTAGAAGAAAATGAGGGATTTATAGTAAATAATATATATACATACATAAAGAAAATTATCTATTATTCATGTGTACCTAATTTTTTTAAGCATAAATGTATGTAAATAAAGTACAATGTTTTGTAACCATCACAATTACTTTTCATTGGACTTCTTTTACTTTTTTTTTTCTTTCTAATTATTATTGTTCTTGTTTTTAGATGTTTTGTTTGTAATTACCATCACAATAAAAAGATTCCATTAAAGTTTATACATGGTAAAGAGACAATGTTTTTTCACTCTCTAATAAAATTTTAAATATTATTTTCTTTGGAACAATCGAATAAGTAATTAAACATAATTTTAAATACGACTAACAATTCGTCCCCGGGAACCGATATCGAACAACAAAATTGACTTCCGCCATTAAAGTACTAATGGTGTAACTATACTTGATAATTACACAAAGAAAAAAGAGAAGAAAAAAAAAATCATAACAAAAACCTATTGTCACAACCTCAACTGAAAAAGAAGCGAATCGGTTATATAAAACATATCTAGCTCGTCACAATTAGTTTACGAACAATTCTAAGAAAATAATCTCTGCATCTACGAAAAAAAATAGATAAGGATAATCTGAATACGCTAAGCAAGAGTATACATATACTATTTCCGATAACTGCAAAATTTGTCAGGTCGCCTTGTAGTTAAATCATCGTCCTCTGCTGCTCCCGGTTGTTAGGGTATAAATAAAATGACTATTTACTATATACGCAAAATCTGTCAAATATGTTCTTTCTAGTTAAAACATATATATTACATGAAATAAGAGTGAATAATACTATAGATATCTGAAAGAAAGGGAAAAAATACCAGTTTTCAAATGCCGATTTCCGAAGCTTTCTCTACACCATTTGAATTATAAGGTGCGATTTTATGAATTGCCTGCTTATCAGCACCAACTCCCTCAAGTAATTCATTTTCGATGCATTCGTACCTGCAATTTATCGTGTTTGCGCATTTAGCTGAAAGACAAACTAAACTGAAACATTTATTACAATTTAAATGAATAAATATTATTCGTCGGACTCATATTCTCATGTTATTTTATGGGCAAACAACTTTCTATGATTCATTTTTTTCTCAGCGAACGACCCTAAAAACTCACAATTTAGGTGGTTGTGTGCAAAAATAGAAAATGCACTATATATGTATTTTTGCTAATAAAATAACGTGAGGATTTCTTTAGCAATTCGATATAACACACAGGTACTAAATGCAATAAACTCCCTATTAATCAGTTCGTAGTACGGTAGAACCTCGATAAATTAATAAACTCGATTAAATAATAGTTTCTCTCGGTCCCGACTCGGTGAAAACGTGTTAAATTATTAACTCGTTAATTTAATAATTCGCTAAATTAATAGAATTTCTCTGGTCCCAACTGTATTAATTTATAGAGGTTTAACTGTAAAATTTAATCCAATTAACTAACCTACCCACATTTAAACAAATTAATACAGTTGGTACCAGGGAAATTCTATTAATTTAGCGAATTATTAAATTATCGAGTTAATAATTTAACACGTTTTCGCCGAGTCGGGACTGAGAGAAACTATTATTTAATCGAGGTTATTGATTTATCGAGGTTCTACTGTACAAGTCACCACATGCTTAACAACTTAACGTCGAAATAATTAAAAAAAAAAAAGAAAAAAAAAACTTACAGTTTTTTGCAAAGGACGTCAACAGTTGAACCGAGATTGACGGCTTTAAGTCTTGCTTCCAAAACATCTTCGTCATCGTATTCGTCAAAAGGATCTTCCAAAGCCATCGACAGTCTTTCAACATTCGTCTCGAGTTGTTGTTGTTGATTCTCAAACAGATTCTGATTTATCGTCCTTTCGTCTGAGGTCATCTGAAATAGCTCATCGCCAAACATATAGTAAGCAAACGGGTAACTGTTGCACAGAATCTGCCGCGATCTCGTGAGCCTAGACGATGCTTCTGAGACCCAAAAATAATACTTAGATTCCAATTTTCTGGATTCTAAAGCGCTAATCTTCTTCTGTAATTCCTCTCTGCCGTTTTTCTCGGCCTTCAAAGAATCCATGTGGGCTTTGTAGCGTTGGTAATAGTGAGTGTAGCGCCACAGTGAGTTTCTTGCAGACTCGGTTTCCTTAACTTGTTTCTCTGAATACCGCCCACACTCGTGGCCTTCGATGCTTGTCCAAGTGTGCTTTGTACCAGTAGCCCCACCACATAACCAACTGCATTGCACCAAGAAAAAGAAATAATAAATAAATACGGGTAAATTACAACCACCCCTGAAAAATGGTCAAATTATAAAAACCCCCCTCTTGTTTGGGTAATTACAACCACCCATCAACTATAAATCTTCTTACACGTCCACCCTTGCGGTTTCAAATTTAGTGGAATCTTCTAGATTATGTGGAATATTCTCAATTTTGGACCCGTTTTATCCCATTCGAGCTCCACATTTTGAAGCTAGACGATCGATCATAAGATGTGAGTGACTCTTGGCTTGTATATATCAGATTGTGGTGCATCAGAAACTGTATTTTTTCACAAAACAATTACAAACTAGAGAACATTCCACGGAATCTAGATGATTATGTTGAATTTGACACCATAAGGGTGGAGATGTAAGAAGATTTATAGTTGAGGGAGGTATATGTAATTATCCAAACAAGAGCGTTTTTTTCGTAATTTGACCATACCTATCGAGCCCGATATACAGATGGAGTTATTCTTCAAAGTAATTAGATTTATGACAAAAGTATTTACAATAGAAAGAGAAAGCACTCACCAAAAGGCTTGTTTACAAACACAGTAGACCAGATTACACCCTCCGTTTTTCTCCACTGGCTTATGACATTTGGGGCAGAATTTCGTGTTCACTTGCATCCAATTAACAGTCTCCGATTCGTCGCTGCATTTTCTCGTCCAAGACTCCCACATCTTACACGAACAAGGCGAGTGTGCTTCAGACGAACAGCCAAAACAAAACTGCAGGCCGCAAGCACATTCGACCTCGCAAATCTCGTCCTTGTCAGCTCGGATGGCGTTCCCGCAGTGAGGAACGCTGGGGCACCACTGCACCGACTTATTATCCTCGATGTAAGATTCCAAGAGGACTCGATCGAACTTCTGCGCCAATTGTGGGTCCCGCGCACTCAACAGGTTCCTGATGCTTCCTTCGTCGCAGATTGTGTAGCACTTGTCCGCCATGCACGTGATTCGCCTGCTCTGCCCCTCGTTGGTTTTCACTATAAAGTGCTCCGTCCAACCTAAACCGAAAAAAACAATCGGATAAGACAACTTTGTATAAGGATTCACCATCTTAACCGAAGACGTAGACATGAAAAATACTAGGTTTTGGCATAAAGTTCAGAGCAACATTAAAATATAATATAAGCAACATTAGCAAGTAATAATTTGACACATTGAAAACAAAGCAATCCGATCCAAACAAGGCCTTAATGAATAAGACGACTCATACAATACAGAGTGCACAATTATTAGTTAAATAGTTATAATTTTGGCTTCAAGTTCGAAGTGCATATAAAGTACGAGGTTCTTACACTCGTCGCAGAAACAATGGCCACAGTCCATGGTTGTCATCTTGTCAGCATGAAATTCGTCGAAGCAAATCAGACATGTTCTTTCCGTAGAACAGTGAGACGAACTTATGTTACCGCCTTCAATAGCCAACACTCCAGCTTCTGCGTACAGCTGTTCTTTCCCCTTCTCGACGAAAACCGTGCAGACCTTATCAACATCCCACCGGTAATGAATAAGCAAAGTCCGCGCGTGGTGTTCCTTTACCGAAAGAAAGTTCATCACTCTTTGCACGTCGCCCTTCTGCAGAATTCACACCCGATTTTTTTACACATTAGTTAATAATAGCAATGGAATTATAAAAAATAAAAAATAAAAAAATTAATCGAACGAACAAACCTGCGCGGCCAAAAGCGACTCCTTTCTGATTACCTACAAAACCACGAAATACATTCATCAAATTCACCGTTGTTTCATCCGTCCGAACTACGAAATTTCGTCATCTAAAAACCCGATTTTTATTTATTTATATAAAAACTGGGCTACAATAAGTCTGATTTATCTACACTAATATTCTTCGTATCAATCAATTATCGTTAAATAATAAATTCCAACAATTATTCTAATTTCTAGGTAATGATCACAAATTAGCAACTTCAATAAAAAAAAAAAAAAAAAAAAAAAAAAAAAAAACCGAGAATTAATTCTGTATGTATGTACCTTGCAACAGCCGCCATTGGAGAGAGAAAATTGACAGTCACCATCAACTTCCGCAAACGATTGGGCACCTTCGTCTTCATCAACTCGATCATCAAATTCTTCATCATCGCTGCAAAACCCGTAATCGTAATCATCCTCCTCCATTGATTAACCAAAAAATAATAATTATAATAAATAATCTCCTTTTGATCTCTGCTAGTAAATAGAGAGAGAGAGAGAAGGGAGAAATTGGAGAAAGGGGTTTTGTGCTTTACGATTGGGGTTTACGCTGATTTAGCTCAACGAAATTGCTTTATATAGTTTCGTGTTTGATTGTACTAAGTCTAATATACCAAGGAGTTTCTGTTTCCTTTTATTTCTTTATTTTATTTTATTTATTTTTTGAGAAAACCAAGGAGTTTTAGTTTGGTAATTATTAATGCATACATGGTTTGGTTTTAGAGTATTTTGTATTGTAAAGAAATCTTTTTTTTTTTAATTGTACATGATTTTATGTTCTTCTTTTATTAGTTTGCAAACTGCAAATATAAATCATACTAGATTAACCATGTCGACAAATTCGAGCTGAAAAGTGTTGGCCGTTGTATTTTGTATGGTAAGTACCTAATTCATTAATTGGTTTATTTAATTTTTAGACTTGCCTTCGGTTATAAACTTTAAGAGAATTGTTTCTTTTCGTATTAATGTCTTCGGTTAAATCTTAAAAATAAAAGTATTCAAAATAAAAACGAGAAAACACAAGGGTTTTTTCACACGAAGACACTTTCTCTTTTTTGTTAAAGTTCCATCGATTAAGAAGCCAAATAGCACCATCCGAAAACGGTCTACCACCCGGAGCAACTCGATGTTGGTCGCGGAATAATGGTCGACCGCAATTTGCAGACTAATATCTTCGAATTAAGGGTTTATTTGAAAGCATAACTATTAACTAAAAAACATGCACATTGTAATTTGCTAATTGAACTCTTTGTTCAAGAACTTAATTATCTGAAAATCATGTAGGTTGTACTTAGTGACTTTGTTTTGAATAGGGGTGGTAAATGAGTTGAGCAGGCTCATAAACTCAATGAGCCGACTCGACAAAAGTTCGAGCTCGAGCTCGAGTCAGAAAATCTCAATCCGCCAAGCTCGAGCTCGAGTACAAATAGTCAATAGTCGAGCTTGAGCCTTCCAAAACAGGCTCGCTTGGCACGTTCACACCCCTATTTTTGAATCGAGTGAGTTAAAAGTTCAAAAATAATACCCTTCCAGTAAATATGATTTTGTTACGGAGTAGTTTTATCATTTTTTTTATTTTTTTCCTATAAAAAAAAAAATCAATTTTTTTTGCGTATATATACATATATACTATGGATTAGATGCAATGCATTACTTTGCAATAAATGAATAATGCACATAATCTGCAGTAATCGATATACGACAACAACTATTTGCAGCATTCATGTTAACAGACACAAGCTCCGGAGATCGAGTTCGATGAGTTACATAAGCTTGGTAAACGAACCACGGTTATAATAAACATTCAATGTATCGCAACAAAAAATTGAAGCACAAGAATTCGATTCCCATTAACAGTAACAAAAAGAAAATCTACACAAGTCATCCGAAATAAGATACTCGATAAAAACTCCACCTTTACCACAGTTTGAGGACGATTCGAAATTCCAACCCTGAGAAAAGCCAAATCAAGAAAGTCACAAAACAATATCCGCGATTACCAAAAAAAAAAGCACAAGATACGATGCCAAAATTACGAATATAACCTCAACGCTTGGAGTACTGAGGGCGCTTTCTAGCTTTCCTCAATCCAGGCTTCTTCCTCTCGACCACTCTCGAGTCTCTAGTGAGAAGACCCTCCTGCTTCAATGGTGATCTATGGCTGTCACTCACTTTCAGCAATGCCCGAGCAATGCCGAGTGAAATTGCTTGGGCCTGCCCAGAAAGCCCGCCACCATGTGCCTTCACAAATACGTCGTAGCTACTTTCATAGCCTAGAGTCACGAGTGGAGTCTTGACGTATTGTAGCCATAGAGGGTTGCCTTGAAGGTATTCCTACAAACATTATCATCAAGTAAATTTAACATGATAAAAAAAAAACGAGGGAAACGAAATAGTTTCTCGTATTACATTCCACTCTATGTTCGATTTAAATCGAATCACGTTCACTTGGATTCACAAAATGGTTTCTCTATAAAAATAAATGCTGATTCCTCATGGAAAAAAATTTATCGGAAAGACGAGTTTTGTCTATCTGACCAAGAATGGATCCTAATCCGAGTTTTGTGTCGAGTGGAGAATGCAATTTAACATAGATAAATTCACTTCCATCTCCATGTAACAGGAGTTGTTCTCGATCTTAACCAACATCCCTAATCGTATCCACATATTCACATGTTCTTTTCCATACGAACTAGCATAAGAAATCGTCAGATTTTGCAGGTGTTTACTGGTACTACTCGAACTTGTTCGTGTGGTGGAAAAATTAAAAATAAAAACGATATTTTTTTCGTGTAAAATTCATGCATCTCTTTGGCAAGACAACACCTCAAGGTACACATAACTTCTACAATTGAATCCAAATCCACACACATTTTACATTTTACATACTATAAAACGATTCCCTCTCAAACTTTCAGAAAAATTAATCAAATTTTCAAAAAAATAAAAAATTAGGTACACATAAAAGCTAATTCTCAATACAAATCGGTATAATTAACGAAAAATCGGGGTAATAATCGAAATCCGGAGCGCGAATTACCTTAGCATCACGGTAATTGATGATGACTTTTCCGGAACCTTCCTGAAGAACAACCCTAGCGATGGCGCATTTTCTGCGGCCGGTGCCGATTATGGTCTGCGCGGCAAATCCACCTGGAAGCCTAGTTTTCACCAGCTTCTTCAAGTCCACGGTTTCGACCTCCGATTCAGCGACGGCGGCGGAGGCGGCGACGGCGAGTGCGGGGAATTTGGGGGCGGCGGTGGATTTTAAGGAGAGGGGCTTTAGTAGAGGAAAGGGGACGGAGTGGGCTGGTTTGTGGGAGATTTGGGAGGAGAATGAGAGAGAAGATAAGGATGAGGTGAGAGAAGAGAGAGAAGTAGCCATCGCCATGGATGGAGAGAGTTTGTGCTGCTTCGGAAATGAGTAATGGGGGAGGGAGAGCTGAAGTTTGTAGTGATAACAGATAACGTGACTCAATTACGAATATGCCCCTGCGTATTTTGCAATAAGATAATTTTAAGATTTGATTTTTTATATTTCAAGAAATTATTTTGAGATTTAAGTAATATTTAATAGTCTTCGTATATTTTTTTTTTCCGTGGGCCAGGGAATCGATTAGGCCCAAATCCATACCACTGCTTCGTAAGGGTGGAAATCGGATGGAACGGATTGGATATAACTTTTTTGAAATTTTTTGATTTTTTTCGGAAAATAAAAAATGGGTTCCGATTTTTGTTTCAAAAAAATTGGAATTCAAAAGTTCATTCCGATTTCGGAATGGCTCGAAATCGGCAGAATTTTGGAAATTGCATTAATTTATAATTTCTCGTACCAAATTATAATATAATGAGACTTTTCGTTAAATAAATCAATTTTTTTCGAATTTTTCCAACAAAATACAATAAAATTTAAAGAGAGTTCAACAAAATGCAATAAAACCAAAATGCAACACAAATTTTCTAAAAAATGCAACTAAAATCGGACCGGAAATTGTAATTTCCGATAATTTTATCCAATTATGTTCCCAAAAAATCGGAAAACCCAGAAGTCGGAATTTTGGAAACCGGGGGATTTCCGATTTGATATTTTTCTTTTTGTCGAAATTGATGGAACTCGGAAATTCCATTCCGATTTCCACCCCTATGCTTGAGTCATATTTCAATTATTATTTTGGAAAAATATGTTTCCAAAGCAATATTTGAGAAATCAAGTAAATTATTTGGGTAAATTACAAACACCCCCCTGAGGTATGGTCAAATTACAAAAAAACCCCTCTTGTTTGGATAATTACATCTACCCCCCTCAATTATGATTTTTTCTTACACCTCCACCCTTATGGTGCCAAATTCAACATAATCATCTAGATTCCGTGAAATTTGCTCTAGTTTGTACTCGTTTTGTGTAAAAATACAGTTTCCGATGCACCAAAAACTGATATATACAAACTAAAAATCACATATTATGATCATCTTGCTTCATAATGTAGAGTTTGAATAAGATGAAACAGGTACAAAAGTGATAATATTCCATATAATCTCGAAGATTTCACTAAATTTGAGGAGTTAAGGGGGTGGTTGTAATTATCCAAACAAGAGGGGTGTTTTTATAATTTGACCATACCTCAAGGGGGTGTTTGTAATTTACCCAAATTATTTTGATATATTGAGATGAGACACTTTATATTGTACAAGTCCAGTCGTGTTAGCAAATATTGAAAGAAGCCTATTTTAAAAGAATAATTCGAAAATTAAAATATTATTTATTCATATCACAGTGAAGACATTTATTACTGAAACAATCGAAAATTGATTGAAATGCAGCACAGTTGTTTTCTAGGAGAAAAGATATATTGATGCAAATAATAATATACACGTATGATCAACTTTAATACTCCAAATCTCAATACAATTTGATTACATAATTCTTTCTTTCTTTCTTTCAACCAAACCTGTATTAAAATTTTAAATCTCAGCCAATTTTTTTTTTTTTTTAATTACTGAAAATGGCATAAATAAGCAAAAAAAGAAAATTGATATACACAGCCGGTTCCCATCTCTTTCATTCTTCATTCGTGTCGAAATCAATCAGTGACTCGCAATTGCTCCACCCCATCGTCTAACACGGCTTTCGGCTTCATCGGCCTGCAAATACGGAAAAAAAACGTGTTACCAAATTTTACCATAAAAACAAATAAACATCGCTTTAATCCCAAATCGAACAAGTTAACAAAAAAAAATTGGTGCATATATATATATGCATACAGTTACGTATAAAATTACCTCTTTGTCCCAATTTCTACTTGAAGTAATGAATATCAAGATCAGGGTTTGCAAGCAAACTCCTCCAATCATCCCACCCCAAATTCCCTGCACATGAATAAACTAACTTACATCTAAATTCGAATTTTAAATAAATGCAATATCTCGTATTCGAACACATTTAATTTTTTTTTAATACCATAGCGCCAAAATTAAATACGAAACCCAAAACTATGCCAAGTGGCAGTCCCACGATGTAATAGCTTCCGATGTTGACGTACGCCACAATCGATTGCCATCCAGCTCCAACAGCAACCCCTAAACTTTTCGAAAAAAAAAAAAATTGAAATACGACCAAAGTATATATATCTGGAAAATAAATTAGTATGTCGAGATATTTACCGGATAAAACGGGTTGAAGCCCGTTTAGCAAAACGGTGAGTGCGAGAAGAATCGACAATCGAGTGGTCTCTTTTGCTACTGCTTCGCTATTAGTGAAAAGGTATGGGAAAATATCTTTTGTGGCTAAAACGAGAGCCATGCAAACTACACCGATCAAGATAGTTGTGATGGAAACTACTACAACCGAGAATTTTGCAGCTCTTGCGTTTCCAGCTCCGAGTTCGTTTGCCACCCTCACACTTTGGATAACCAATTGAAATCAATATATATATATATATATATATATATATATATATATATATATATATATATATATATATATATATATATATATATATATATACACACACACATATATATTATATAATTGAAGTAATTAATATAAAATGGGATGGAAAAATCACCTTATGGCAGCATTGAATCCGATGGAAATCATCGCATCCCATCCATTAATATTCATGCTGCATAACAATTTACAACGATTTTACGCGTTGCATCAAGAATATAGCAAACATGAATTAAATTTTCTTAAAATTTTAACATAAAACCCAAAAAAAAGAGAAATCGAACGAAGAAACAAAAGTGACATACCAAATAGAAATAGCATCAACGGGTACCACAGGGTTATCCAAACGACCCGCAATCACCACTATCACCATCAAGTACCAAAACTCCAAGCTGCCATTTTTTAGCCCCAATTTACGGCATTAAGAAATCAAGAATCGGATTACAAAAAAACCACAAAAAAAATCCGTTAAAAAAACTCTCTTACCATAACATAATAGCAGAGGACAAAGAAAGCTTGACAAATCCATACAAATCCCGAAAAGCCGACCACGAGAAACCAGTCCACGCACCGTCGGATTTCGTATAAAAAATATAAACCAACTGCAAAATCACAATCAGCCACCACGAGGAGTTGAGAACCACCGCCGCTCCGGCCAATCCCCACCGGAGTTTCAAGATCAGAAGCCAGCTAAAGAATGTATGCACAACAAGCACACCCGCCGATATCCAAGCCATCTCCATTAATTTCCTCTGCGATTGCAAGAATTTTTGTATCGGAAAATTCACAGCGTACGCAAACATCTGCGGTATCATCCAAATCGCAAATTTACCTACACACAAAAAAAAGTTCAATTTTAATTTTAATAGGAAGCATTAAAATATGTATTTTTTGATTATTAATACTAACCGGCGGCTCGAGAAATCTCGGGAGATTCGCCGAAGAAGGTGAGGATCGGAGGGGCAAAGATGTAAATAGGGAGCAAGAAGAAGGATGTGGAGAGCAAGATAACCCATGATCTTTGCATGTATGTACCCAACATTGTGATTTGCCCTGCACCATATGCTTGTCCACATAAAGTCTCTAATGCACTTCCCATTCCCAGCTGCAATTATTTTTTCAAATTCGATTCATCGAATAACTTTAAAAAAAAAATCGAAAAATTCTAGGGCAAATTACGGCCACCCTCTGAGGTATGGCCAAATTACAAAAAAAACCCTCTTGTTTGGGTAATTACAGCCTCAAAATTTATGTAATTCGGTTATTCACCGAACCAAATCGTATATTCAGTTCGGTAAACGGTATGAAATGTTGGCGTACCGAAATTTCGGCTCGGTTTTACCGAATTAACATCCCAAAATTTACCTTTGGAGGGGTCTTTTCGTAAGATAATACATAGTTGAGGGGTGCCAGTAATTACCCAAACAAGAGGGGGTTTTCGTAATTTGATCACAACTCAGGGGGTTGGCAGTAATTTGCCCAAAAATTCTATGCCAAAGGTGTGACGAATCAGAAACACCAACCATTACATAGCAGAATTTCAGTTTCAGAGTAGATTGACACACAATCAGACACATAAATCACGTGTGTGTGTGTGTGTAAAAAGAGTAGGGTTAATTATTACACAGTATTAATTAAGTTCGCCATGTGTTTGAGAAAATTTCGGAAAGGATATATATATAAAGGGGGAGAAGTAAAGATTGGATTTTTATTTTAATTTGTTACCATGGCGCCGAAGACAAGGCCGGCAATCACAGAGTTCTCGACGGAGACGGCGGCGAGCTCGAGCTCGCCGACTTGGCCGGCGAATGTCTGAGTGAGTGCGCCTAGAGAATACTGACAGATGTATGTGAATATCGCCGGTCCGGAGAGTTTCCACAGCGTCTTTGACTCTGCTCCGAACTCCTTCACGAAACCCTCTCCTCCGCCGCGGCGCTTCTCTAGAAGCGGCGCCCCTGCGCCGCCGAAGCCGTCCATGGCCGCCCGCCGGAACTCTCGAAAGCACCACCACCGGCGAGGAGAAGAAAGCTGACGGCAAATTATTTACTGGGAAATTGAACTTGTAATTGTACGGTTTATATTAAGTTGGTTTTTGGATTGATAAGCTCAAGTTGATTTTCTATATATATATATATATATATATATATATATATATATATATATATATATATATATATAATCTATATATAATATAAAAAGAGAATCTATGCCCTCAATGATTGACATGTGGCAAATAATGATGTCATTTATCAAAATTGCTTAGTTGGAGTTCAATTGATGAGGTGGATTCTTCAATTGGTGAGTTGTCAATTTTATTTTGGTATGTATTTAAGTTCTTTCCTATTTCACATTTGTACACTCATTTAAACAATTACCACATGTATATATATTATTTCCAAATTTAATATTATATAAATTCGAAATAAAAATATCTTATTTATATTTTTAGTATTTCAAAATATATTTATAGAAAAAATTCAGGATAATTTTTTTTTGCACGAATATTCAAATAATTTTCAGAAAAAAAAAATATTTTTTTAATATTAAAATATTAAAATAAAGGAATACGGTTTTTTTTTCTTTTTTTTTTTTTTCAATATTTTGAAATATTCAAATATCCATTCAATTAAAAATAATTAAAAAAAAGAGTTTTATTTTTTAATTGTCCTATTTAATAAATAATAATTTAGTTGTGCTTATTAAATGATTAGTTATTTGCTATATTAAGTAATGTTTTAAGTTTATTTTAATTTAAATTTCCACATGCAAACCTATATATACAAATATACATTTATTTTTTATTATTGAATTGATATTTAGTAAATATAATATTTTATTTTATTTTCTAAAATATCACTCCAAATTTAAATCAATTAAGCGGGTGTGTATTAAATTTGTCAATCATTTCCATAGTATATTTGTCCATATTTATAGATTATTAGTTTATTACCAATCCTACATAACACGTGTAGGCACGTAGCAAGGTGAAAAGTTATTCCATATTTTTAATTGATTGTTTCGATATAGTTCTTATATTTACACACTCATAGTTAATACTTATTTGAAGGATTTTTTAATTCTTTTACTTTTACTCAAAATTCTATTTCCTGCAACTTTTATTTTAAATTTACTGGATTCTTAATTATTTTCCAAAAAAATAAAATTTTACCCAAATTTGTCAAATTAAAATATTTAATTTTGGAAACCGAATGATTTCTTCCGAATTATCCTTCACTTTTAAACATATTCAAATTCATAAATGTGTCCCTTTATATTGTCATTAATGTTTTTAATATTATTACCATATTGAATTTATTTTCTTTTTTTTTCATCATCTAACCACAAGTATATAAACCCCTTCATCATCACTTCATTTCTCCACTAACTTTCACCGGAACAAAACGTACGCATGTATTCTTCGAATGTATTTTTTTTCATTTTTGTATATTTCTTTTCATTTATTGTTAATAAATTTTATTTTTCCCGTCTTGAAAACGGTAAAGCCTGTACTACTGTTGTTTTCTAATGATCATATTCATTTTTAACTGAATTTTGTGTAATAATTGCATAGAATTAATATTTCGAATTTTATGTTTTTTTTAATCTTTGTTATCATCTTTATTATTGTTCTACTATTCCGATTTTATCATACCTTCCTTCTCAGTCAATTATTGTTGTTTGTAGCAATAAATTTCTTATTGGATATTAAAATTGTATGGAGATCATGGTTTATGTTCTTCTCATTATTAGTCAATTTTATTATTGTTATTTTATGTTATAGTATGTCGTGTATTTAAATATGTAATTTTAATAATTGTTTTATTTTTAATCAAATTATTTATTAGGGTAAATTACACACACCCCCCTGAGGTAAGCTTAAATAACTGTAAGGTCCCTGTGGTATCGATAATTACATTCACCCCCCTGAAAGGTAGTTAAAAACTCTAACGGGATAATGCATTGGATACATTATTCCGATAGGGTTCTAATGGACTATTGGTTTCAGGAAGTGGTGAAGACAACTAAGAGTTATGGGTGATTTAAAAAATATTGGGGGAGCCATGTCACCCCATAACTCCCCATAACTCTATGTTATCTCCACAACTAGCTTAAAGTAATAGTCCATTAGAACCCAATTGGAATAATGTATACAATGCATTATCGCGTTAGAGTTTTTAACTACCTTTCAGGGGGGTGAATGTAATTATCGATACCACAGGGACCTTACAGTTATTTAAGCTTACCTCAGGGGGGTGTGTGTAATTTACCCTATTTATTATTCTGATTTTTTAGTATTTTATTTGATTTGTAATATAGATTGTTATATTGATATTTTTTAATATAATTTTAAATTACAAAATAAATTTATTTTCTAACATTTTAATTTTCATTATTAATTATGTATGTCACTTTTATATTAATTTTGAATTTCATAATCCGAAATAATAATTACACTACATTTGAATTTTGAAATTATGAATTTTTTATTTCAAATTCTAAAGTTTCAAATTTCAAAATGTTCTTTACCGTATAGAAATTCCTAATCAATTACCCGATATTATGTTGTATAATTTTATTTACGACCTATATAAGCTGATTGATTTTAATTTTATGACTAATTTATGGAAAATATTTAATCAAAAATAAAGATCGTTTAATATTCTTCAAAATCAATACCATATATAATAAGTTAAATCATCCATATTAACTTAATCAAATCATAAATAGTGAGTAATTATCATTAATCATAATTGTAAACATATCTTAAAAATAGGTACAAATCCCCCTTTATAACTCATTTCACCACAATCATATTCTACATCCAATTTTTTCCATCGAATAGAAACAGTAAAAAGGTCTGCACAATAATTAAAATAAATTCTGAATTTCATATGAACACGTTTAAATTTCTACATCCACTACCTATACCACCCTCATCCCCCTTCTTCATAAGTAGAAAATGCTACATTGATTACCAAGGTTCTCCTCACATGTGGTTGGAAATCGTTATACGTATCGAGTGTGATGTTAAATGGCAATACAAATTTATTTATGTTTGATATTAATCTAAACCCACCTAAATGTGGGTAAACAATTTCTATAATACATGTTTTGTTAGAACCATTAGATAAAAGATTTAAAAAATGGGTAGATGATTTTTTTATTAGTAAACTAATAATTGTTTTTGTAAGTTATTGTCTGATGAATTTTGATTGGACTATGTGAATTATTTTAACTAATCGAAACCCATTTAATTTATGATAAGTAATTTTTTAAACACCTTTCGTTACTAAAAAATGGGTGAATATAGTGGTAAAATAACAATTTTATTTTTTTAAGTTATAGGTTTGTGAATTATGTGTGGTAGTATTTTATCATATTGAAAAAACTAAATAAACTTAAATTTGGATAAATAGTTTAAAATACTTATTTCGTTACCACAACTAGATAAATTATTTAAAGAACTCGGTAAACAACAATTTAATAAAGGTACAACAATTAAAAAAAAATGAACTTATTGTTTCTTGAGTTATGTGCCTTTAACTATCTTAATTACTTTGACTAATTAACCCATTTCTTAGTTGCAAGATTCTATCTGACATAAATACCGGTGATATAATTTTTATCGGATGATGTTAGTCCCATCGAACTCCACTTTGCCCATTAAGTTCCAGAGGCGATAATTTCCTTTCATGATTTCATTTGAAATGCGGATCAAACACTTTCGCACGTTGATTTATATCTTTCTAGATATGTATTCAGTCACGGTCAATTGTATGTTTCACTTTAAATAATCATGAGTGGATATGGCATAAAGATCCTAATCAAATCAGAATCCGATGGGTTGTCAAGTATTACTAGCAACGTCGTAAGAGTATCAATATGAGTATCACTATCAGTATCCGTATTAGTATTAATATTAGTATTTTTATGAGTTTTAATATTAGTATCCGTATTAGTCAGTATGAGTATGGGTATGAGTATCAATATGAGTATGAGTGTTAATATGAATATGCGTACGCGTATTAGTATTAGTATTAGTATTAGTAGTAGTATTAATATTAATATTAGTATTAGTATTAGTATTAATATTAATATTAGTGTTAGTATTATAATTAATATTAGTTTTATTAATAACATTAGCATTCACATTAGTATTATATTATTACTAGCGTTGTCATTATTATTAATATTAGTACGAGTATCAATATTAGTATCGGTATTAGCATCAGTATGAGTATCACAGGGAGAATTTAAACATAAGGTACTATAAACATCAATATTAGACTGAGTATGAGTATGGGTATCAGTATCACTATTAGTATCAGTATCATTATCAGTATGAGTATCATTTTGAGTATCAGTATTACTATCAGTTTTAGTAACAAAATTAGTATAAGTAATAGTATCTCTATTAATGTCAGTATCAGTATTAGTATTAATATTAGTGTCAATATCAGTATCATTATCAGTAACAATATCAATATGTGTATCAATATCGACATCAGTATCAATATGCGTATAAGTAAACATCAGTGTGAGTATCAATATGAGTATCAATATTAATATATCAATGTGAATATCAATAGTAATATCTATGTTAATATCAGTATTAGTATCGATATTAATATTAATATCACTATTAGTATGAGTATCAATATTAGTATCATTATGAATATCAGTATGAATATCAATATTAGTATCAATATTAGTATTAATAGTATTAGTATGAGTATATTAAGTGTATTAGTATGAGTATTAATATTAGTATCGGAATTAATATCAGTATTAACAACAATATTTGTATAAGTAATAGTATTTGTATCAGTATGACTAATGAGTATTAAGTATCAATATGAGTATAAATATTATTGTCAGTATTAATATCATAATAGTGTCAATGTAGTATTACTATCAGTATTAGTATATCAATCTTAGTATCAATACAAATATCAATATCAATATTAGCCAGATTATGAGTATCAGTGTTAGTATCAGTATGAGTGTCAATAAGAGTATCAGTATTATTATCAATATTATTATCATAATCAATATCAATATGAGTATCAACATGGGTATCAGTATCAGTATAAAAAGTAGTAGTGTGAGTATAATTGTGCGTATCATTATAAGTATGAGTATCAATATAAGTATCGATATCAATATCAAAATCAATATCATTATCAAGTATCAATATTATTATATCAATATTAGTATCACTAACAATATCATTATCCCTGCGACTATCATTATGAGTATCAGTATAAGTATCATGATTACTATCAATATTAGTATTAGTGTTAGTATTCGTAGTAATATTGATATGATTATGAATATAAGTATGCGTATGAGTATAAGTATGAGTACGAGTAGACGTATGAGTATGAGTATGCATATTATTATGAATATTAGTATGAGTTTTAGTATGAATATTAGAATGAGTACGAGTATAAGTATAAATATGAGCATGGCTATGAATATGAGTATGAGCATTATTAGTGTTAATATTAATAATAGTATTATAGTTAATATTAGTAGTAGTATTAGCATTAGTATTAACATTGCCATTGGTATTAGCAGCCATTGGTATTACTATTAGTATTAGTATTAGTGTTACATTGACTACGCATATTAGTGTTGGTATTAGTTTAGTATTAGTATTAGCATTAATATTGGTATTGATATTGGTATTGATATTGATATTTGTATTGGTATTGATATTGGTATTGATATAGATATTGGTATTGGTATTGATATTGATATTAGTAGTTATATTAATATTAGAATTAATATTAGTATTAATATTAATATTATAGGTGATATGTACAATTATACATTGTAATATCGAGAGTTAAGTTTAGAGGTGGCGTGAACATTTGACTTTTGTATTATTTTGTTGCGTTCAGTGTATTTGCAATTTATGCTAATTTTGTAGTCGAATTCAATGAACTAGCTATTTTATCAAAGTAATTTAATATTGATTATATTTATCTCTTCACTTTTAGGTTATTTATGTTTCAGTAATGTGTGCCATGATTGCATATGAAAAATTAACAATGTGCAAGTTACTCGCTAGGTATTAACTAGACGAGCTACGTCAATGAATGTGCTTTCAAGCCCCACTTTGATAATTAAGTTTCACATTAAAAATTCGAGTGTGTTGGTTCAATAATAGTTGTAACATTCGTAACCGATGATGCATTGTATTCTTAATACCACATTTTTCATATTTACTACTTTTATTAATTATTTTGTTTTATTCCGTACTTAAATCAATCGGACTGAATATTTTTTTATTATGTCATATTATATATATTATTTTTTTTAAAAATTTTTAGTAAATTATTTTATCTAGAATACTTTTTATTATTTAAATTATACCCATGCATCGCACGGGTGAAATACTAGTAAAAATAAAAAAATAATAAAAAAAAGCTCGAAGTTGATTAGGCACGGGTCAAATAGTACGAGAAATATATATATATATATATATATATATATATATATATATATATATATAAAAACAAACTAATTATGGTCGAATAGACGTTACACCTGATAATTTACATTGGGTAAGTGTTAACCGTAAATCTGTATATAATCGCGCACACACACCCTATGCGTATATCTACTTAGTAGATTGTTATTTAACATCCTTTATGGTTAATAATCACATGTAACATCTAATTCATCAGCTAACCAATACTAATAAGTGCTATTCTATAGATGCTAGAATATTTTGGATGAGAACTTTCTATGGATGATGAAAGAAAAGGGTAAATTATAATTGACCATTGAGGTAAGGTCTATTTACGGAAAAAATCTCATATCTTATAATTTGTAAATTTCTTGCATGAATACCCTTTTATTTGCAGGGACATAAAAATTTGCAAGTTCTGGATGTAATTTCTCAAAAAAAATGTGTTTTTTGTAATTACACTTAACTTCCGGAAATGGAGGTAGTTATAATTTACACCGAAGAAAAAGACAAGCTGCCTGTCAGCACAAAATTAATTAATTGATAAAATAATACATATCAGAATTAAAGTCAATGTTATCAGAACCGGACCGTCTATAGAATCGAACGACAATTTGGGTCATGGGTTTTTATGGTCGAACCGGTTCAACCGGGTTTTTGATTTCTTCTAATATGTCATTATTTTATTAATTTTAATATTTTAAAAATATTATTTTCTTTATATTTTTAATCTCCCACTTATTATTTTCACTTTTATCTATTTCACCTCACTTTTTACTATATTTTACTACTTGTACTCTATATTTTTCCATTATTTGTACTTCAAATCTGGCAATCGGCGACCACCCATGATCAAATTCGACAATCTTTCGACCACTCATGACTAAATCCGGCCACCCACTACTAAGTTTGTGAAGGTTCGCTCGAATCTAGCCACAAATAACCAATTCAGCCGTGATTCGAGACGATTTGGCCAAAAATCGGGTTCCTTGACTGACTCGTCGGTTCTCGGGTTTTACCCGGTCGAACCGGATTTTGGTTATTTGACCCCGGTTTTCGATTTTTCCGGTTTTAGATGTCAGACCTAACCGTTTTTTTGCCAGGTCACGGTCGAACCGGTCCGACCGGCCGGTTTGGTCCGGTTCTAACAACATTGATTAAAGTAAAGTAATTGAATATTATTTGGCGATATACAAGTGAAAAATTTGTATAATGTCTTAAAAAAAATTCACGGTCAAAATCGCTAAAAATTGTATGTTATAGTACATAAATTTTTGATAAAATTGGTGGATCGTCAAAAAAAGTTTTTCACAATCAAAATCACCAAAAACTATCTACTATAGTACACAGATTTTAGGTAAAATTGATGGAACGTCACAAAAACTTTGTCACGATCAAAATTACCAAAAATTGTAAGCTATAGTGCACAGATTTTGGATAAAATTGTAATCAGTTTTTGGTGATTTTGATCGTGAAAAAGTTTTTTGGACGTTCCATCAATTTTACCTAAAATCCGTGTGCATACAGTTTTTGGTGATTTTAATCGTGAAATAGTTTTTTGAACGTTTCACCAATTTTACCAAAATTTGTGTATCATAGTATACAATTTTTGGTGACTTTGATCGTGATTTTTTTTTTTTGACCGTTCCATCAATTTACCCAAAATATGTGTACTATAGCATACAGTTTTAGGTGATTTTGATCGCGAACAAGTTTATGGTTTGAACTTTAAAAACTTCATCTAAATTAATATTTTTTTTTAATAAGACTTAAACAATTTAATTAATAGTAAACTAGTGAACATTAACGGTGAACTTATGAAAATTGTATATTTAAACATTATATAGTAGTAAATATTCATGAAGCAAATATCATTTTACAATATAAATAAAGATAAGGGGATTTCAGTAATTTAGGCATACCTTTATTAGTTATTTATAATTTACACCAGGCAATAATATGCTCAGATAACTCCAATACATAAAGTGAAAGAAAAGAGAATCCACACCCATTCTTTCAACATCTCAACAAAAAGCTCATAAAACATTAAGACATCAACCAAATAAATAAACTGCAGTGTCATAACTTCTATTTCTTTAAATTTTCCGACAAAAACTTACGGGTCCAGATAAACTATCTCAGCAAACATGGAAGCTCGTCGAAATCGAAGCAACTCCTTAACCAACTCCCACCCACTATCCGTCGAAGCGGGCTTAACAGTCATCTTTTCAAGAACCGGAGTATTCAAAAGCAAGAAGTTGATGAAGTTCAGTTCTTGTTTTATTCCGGATATTCCAATAATTTTAATAAGCCTTAGCTGACTAAACGAAAAGCTCGGAAAATTCTCCACAATATTGGGAGCACCAAATGCAGTATTTTGTTCCTCCGTACGAGCCTGTATAAAGATTAAAGTATATGTCAATGTTTTTTCGTACAATAAAGTTTAATTTTCCTCACCAAAACCAAGAGTAATGTATCTGTAGGGGTGGAAATCGGACGAATCAGATCGGAATTAGCACTTTCGAAAAAAATCCATTTTTTTGTCAATTCTGTTTAAAGAAAAATCGGAAATCGGAAATCGGAATTTTGAAAATTGGAATGAAAAAAATTGTTGCAAAATTGCAAATCTTGGATTGAAATCGATGGAATCCTGAATCTCCAATATTTTAGTCACTTATAATATAAATTACATTACAATATTGACATCATAAGTGTAATTTTTGGAAATTAAAATCAGATCGGCAATTGGAATCAAATATGTATTCCAACGCCGTTCCAAAATAAATCGGAATCGGAACTTTATGAATTTGGGACGAAAAAACATTGTTCCGAAATTCGGAGTGAAAGAAACTTACCAAAAGCTCAAGCTCTTGAAGGTTTGGAGAACTTCGGAGAAGGCAAAGAGCAGCCATATTCTCTTCCATGTCGTTGAAATTAATCCGTATCGAAAGATAACTAAGATCAAGACAAGGTGTGGGTAGCTTCCCAGGTATAATTCCACAAGCCAAATACTGGAGACAAAACGAAAACAGATTTTAAATACTTAAACGATGATATGAATTTATAATTTTCACATTCGGGTTATTACGTAAAGGTTTCATAAGAACCAAATATACGTAACAAACTACTGTCAAAATCCCATAACTATGTTTTCAAGGACTTTGATTCTCTTTTCTTGTTCCATTACTACGGCATTACTTCGTTCGAAAAGCAACTCAAATTTCTCCTAGATTTTAAAATCAACAATTCTCACACTTAAAACATAATCTGACTGTTATACTAAAAAAATGACGAAAAATTACGTTTTTTTTTCTTCCTCCAATTCTTTAGACAATATCTCAATCTCAATCTCTATCTGCTAAACGTTATTTTCCCATCAAATCATTTTCCGATAAATCATACCTTCAAGAAAAAGCTCTGCACCTCAAGCCTCTGAATATGCGGCAAACAAGCGAAAAACTTGATGAGATTCCCCGTACCAAAACCAAGATTCCTCTCAATCCCATTATTAACATACAAACCAATCGACACAACAGCTAGATTGAATGTACCCACAAAACTCACGTCCTCAAAAACGCCCCCCACATCGAAGAAGAGAAGACTCGGCGCACGTATATTAAGAAGACCAAACCCTTCAAAGTTCATCAAAGTCAACCTCTCGAGCAAAGGACAGCTGGCAATAATCTTCTCAAACTCCGATTGGTCCATCGTGATATGCTGGAGATCAAGACTCTTCAAGCTCTTAAACCCGTTGAAATTCGATGGGGGTTTCAAAAGACAGTTAAAAAGCTCCAAATGGACCAATTTTTGGTACGAGTAGATCGAAGAGTGAAGCTTGTATCGGTGGCCTTTCCATATTTCTAGTATGAATTCTTTTACAGAACCCCTCGATAGATACAGAACCCATCTATCTATATCGCTAACACCTTGTAGGTCCCGATGGGAGAGCTTGAACTTGTGTATGGGGCCCGCGTGGAGTAATAGGACGTGGTCAACTATGTTGACTAGTTTGTTTTTCACGAGGGTTTGGTCTTGGGTGGAGACTAGTACGGATTGGTTATCGAACACGAGATGAGGAAGGGTGACCCATTTGTACCGCCACTTGTTCGATAGAATGCTTGATCGAACGGCGTCTCGTAGTGACAAATGCGACAATATTTTGTCTATGATGTGACCTGGTAAGTTGCTGATTATATCCACCTCGTTTTTCGAATTGTAAGGCACCTTAGTCGTTGGTTCTCTTTGCTTCTGTTAAAATAAACATGCATAGACGCCACAACAAATAAACGAATATAGCAAATGTATCGAATACAATAATCACCACAAATAAATATTCAAACTTACCATATTACTCGTGAAGGTTAAAACTTTGGCCTATATCTTTATCGGACGATTATGCAGGTGACGTCTGATTTAGTCATGTAACTTGTTCAAACTATTATAAGAAACGAAGAAGAAAGAGATCACCGTAAGGGAAAAAAACAGAAGGGAAAAGAATCATGCGCTAAATCCTCCGTTTGTTTATTACGGATACTAAATAACAGGTATACAATATGCAATACAAGAAATAGTACTTTCTAAAAGGACGAAGAACTTGTCTAATTTGTTTTGAATTGGACCGTAGAAGATATCATAAAATCCTATTAGAGTATATTAAGACAAGAACCGAAGCAGACAATGCATATCAGATACCCTACGAACCAATTACATAATAGATTAAGGCCTCGTTTGGTTGCCAAGATAAAATTAGTCAAAGATAATATTAAATAATCTAATGAAACTCAATTATATTATTAGACTTTCGATAATCCAATAAAAAAACATGCCTAGAACGCAAGATAAGCCATGATAACATAATATTTGAAGGGTCGATTAAACATCAAACAAAGTCCAATTATTTAGTTAATCATGGCTAATCTCCCTCCCCAACCAAACGAGGCCTAAGAAGGTCGTCTGATCCAAACCACGAACACGAAATACGGGTAGCATTTATCACAATAATATGGGCCAAATGCATTTCCGTATCATTCTAATACCTAATTCTAACCAATTAACGAAAAGCGGGGGGAAATATTTCTTAATTAATTCATAGGGGCCACGCCAGCATCAAGCAACTCTCTTAACAGCTTCTTAATCATCTATTGTTCATTAACATTTTTTTCGATTTTTCGTTGCATACTGTAACCAAAATTACAGGAACTAGGTTTTGTTTCATCAAACATCAAAATCCCAGAATACTTCTCAACCCTAATTAGGCATCATCGTTTCACTTCAAACAATTAAAAAAAAAAAGTAGTGTAAATTGCAGAAAGAATCTCCACTTTCGTAGAACACACAAATTTTTTTTGGAGAATCTCGTACGGCATAATTAAATTTAGCGGCGAATTCAATAAACAATTAAAAAAACCTAGCACTTACTGAAGAACAATTGGAATGTTGAAGAAAACCTTAAAGCATCACAGAGCAGGTAAAAATTTGGGGATTTCATAAATGTATTTGTGGTTTAATTCAATCCGATTCGAGATTTTGAAGTCGGGGCAAAAATAGCGCTTACAGTAAAATGTTTAGAAAGCGTGTTGGTCTATTTGAGGCAGTGTATTATGGGTTGGAAAATTACATTTTTAACCCTCAAACTTTACCCGCTTTTTCGGTATTGTCCCTAATCATTTTCGAGTTATAATAGTGGCCCCTAATGATGCCATTTTTATATAATTTTCATCCTACTGTTAGTTTTTGCTGTTAGTTTTGATGGAAGTATGACATCATCATTTCAAGTCCATGTCATACTTCCATCTAAACTAACAGAGAAAACTAACGGTAGAACAAAAATTGTATAAAAATGGCATCATTAGGGACTACTATTGTAACTTAGAAATGTTTAGGGACAGTACTGAAAAAGTGGATAATGTTTGAGGATGGAAAATATAATTTTCCCGGTTGTGGGTAGGGTGGAAATCAAAGAGATGGAATTATCACTTTTTATATATATGCTCTATTTTTTTTTTAGTTTTTTTGGAAATGAAAATTTTTATTCTAAAAAATAATAAATCGAAATTTAAAAAATTGAAATAAAAAACTTATTTCAAAATATCCGAAAGTTTTAGACCTGATTCATCGGAATTTGTTATTTCCATTTTTTTCAGCAAGACCTAGCGAATAGGGGGATTCGAACCTGGTTAACACTAGCTCTCTTGCGGGACATTACTATTATTTTCTAGTTACATGTATAATAGCAACAAATCAAGTTCAAATATATATCGCATTTAATTTAAAACTATTATATTAGACTAGAATTTGTTTAAATTCAACTTAATTAATATTAAAATCAAAGCGAACGTGAATACAATTCAATATCTATTTGGGTTCGAACGTCATCTAAGTTTTCTTTTCTTTCTTTTTTTGGTATTGAAAGAGCCTGCAACCAATCGGTGCACTGCGTAAACCTAAATTCTTGTATAATAGCTTGCAGACCATACGAGAGACGAGATTAGACTCGTGTTGGATTTTGGCCCAAATATGTTCTGGGCCATAAAGCCCAATTGCCATCATTTAATATACACCACCATACTGAGTTAAGCCCAAGTTATTATAAGTGAGCCCAGCCCATTTCATAGCCAGATCCATCCGTTGGATCTCAGGCTTAATCTGGACCGTTCAGTATCTCACTTAAATAGCATTTTCTCTCTCTTCGTTTCTCTCACTCTGAAACCCTAACTCTTACCCTCTCTTCTCCGCCGCTCCTTCGTCTGTCTTCTTCCTCCCTTGTACTGCCTTGACTGAGTTATGGCTGGAGGTCAAAGTGCACGGTACAGTGCTGACTTTGACCCTCCGGTACAGCCTTCACCGGCTCTCTTTGACTTCAGTCCCTATATATGTTGGCATGGAGGCTGGAAGAGGGTAAGACATAGATAAAACCTAATCAGACCTAAATTCCTCTGTTTTTTCTTCTTTGTGAGTTCAGAAATTGGGGGTTTTGATGAGTGGGTTAGCTTGAGTGCTTGATCTGTTCTTCCTTCGTGGTTTCTGGGTATTTTAGGGTTTGAGTGTTGTGAGAGAGAAAGAAGATCTGTTCTCCTTGAGGTACTCTGGTGGTGTATATTTGGAAGTGTGAATCTCTGGTGTGAAATTGGAAGACTGAGCTGAAAATCTCAATCTATTTGTTTTTCCAATTTATTTCATACCTTGCATTTCTTTCTTTCTTTTATACATTCATACCTATATATATCTATTTTCCTTGGCAGTAATCAATACTGCAAAAGGGGAATACATATAGTTTTCAGTAGGTTGTGAATGGAGCTTGGCGATTTGATACCCTACAGTGGTATCAGAGCTATGGCTATAGCTTAGCTCTACTCAAAGCGGAGTAATTTCAAAACCTAACTTGGTTTTGTCAAGGTAACACCTCTGAAACCCTAATTTCATTTCCTGTTCGTTGACCTGTGGAGATTGGGAGCCCTGTGTGGCTATTGAGTTGGCCCTGTGTGGCGTGGTGGCCCTGTGTGGCATTGTGTGGCCCTGTGTGGCATTATTTGACCTTGCTTGATCTTTCACTCTCTTCTACTTGCTATTTTTCCGCACTTAGTGTAGTTAAGGATTGCTCTCATCCACCCTTTCTTGTCCGGACCGCCTTAGTGTCGCAGGAATCTGGAAAGGGGAGGGCAATCTGATTATTTACTGCGTTACTCTGTATTTTTCTGTGTGATTCTGTGTGACTGTGTGATTCTGTGCCTCTTATCTGTGTGAAACTATGAATGCTTATCCCTTAGCTCCTTTTGATGGAAAAGGGGATTTTCCTATTTGGCAACAGAAAATAAAAGGTGTTTTAGTGCAACAAAAATGTTTTAAAGCTGTTACATTAGCATATGATGATAACACTACTGCTGCCAAGAAGGCAGAATTTGATGAACTTGCTTATTCTTTGATTATCTTGAACCTAAGTGACTATGTGATTAGAAAACTAGGAAAACAAGATAATGCTAAAGCCTTGTGGGATAAATTGGAAGAACTTTATACTGAAACCTCATTGCCCTCCAAAATGTTTTTGTTGGAAAAATTCTTTAGATTCAAACTGGATTTAAACAAAGACATTGATGAAAATCTTGATGTTTTTACAAAACTGGTTCAGGATATTAAACTGACTGGAGACAAAAATATTGATGATTATTCTCCTATTGTTTTGCTAAATGCTATCCCTGATACTTACAGTGATGTAAAGTCAGCCATTAAGTATGGCAGAGATAAGGTTTCTTTGGACACTGTGATAAATGGTTTAAAAAGCAAAGAACTGGACTTAAAAACTACCAAGGGTAGTAAATCTTTTGGTGAAATATATTTTGTGAAAGGGAAGCCTAAAAATCAGTTTCAAAGCAACTTTCAAAATAAATTTCAAAACAAGGCTTCCTCCAGTCTTTACAAAAACCTAAAAAGGGCAAGGGGTGGAATAAGTTTAAAGCCAAAGGCAGAAAGTGTTATAACTGTGGTAAAAATGGTCATTATGCTAATGAGTGTTCTGAGCCTAAAAAGGAAAGAACCAATGAACATGCTAATGTTGTGACTGATAACCTTGGTGATGTGTTTATGGTTGGTGATGTAATGCATGATTATGTGAACTCTGTGATCTCCTCTCTTTGTGATAATGATTGGATTTTTGACTCTGCATGTACCCATCATATGACACCTCATAGACATCTGTTTTCCTCCTATGTGAAACTTGAAAATGGTAATGTGTCTATGGCTGATAACAGTGAAAGAACTGTAGTTGGAATTGGAACAATCTGCCTAAAATCTGAATCTGGTTTTGAGCTAGTTCTTAAAAATGTTAGGCATGTTCCCAAACTGAGCAGTAATTTGTTATCTGTTGCTATTCTTGAAGATAGTGGTCTGCATGGTAATTGGGGAGATGGTTGTCAAAGAATCATGTTGCATGATAAATTTGTTTTCAAAGCTGTTAGAATGCAAAACCTCTATGTGTGTTCTGCTGAACCTGTTTTGCATGCCAACACTGTTAATCATGACATGTCTATTCTGTGGCATAAAAGGTTAGGTCATATAAGTGGTAAAGGTCTTGAAATTCTGCATAAGAATAATTATCTGAGTGATGATTGTGTGACCAATTTGCCTATATGTGACTCATGCATCCTTGGAAAACAAACTAAAGTTAAATTTCCTGTTTCTCCATTCCCCAATTCTTCTAAATGTTCTAATATACTTGAATATGTGCATGCTGATGTGTGGGGCCCTGCCCCAGTTCCCTCTCATGGTGGAAATAGATATTTTTTGTCTATTGTGGATGATTTTTCTAGAAAAGTGTTTGTGTTTTTACTCAAGAATAAATATGATGTGTGTGAAAGATTTAAAAATTGGAAAATCTTGATTGAAAACCAAACTGGGAAGAAATCAAAACTTTGAGAACTGATAATGGAACTGAATTCTGTAATGCTGAATTTGATACTCTGTGTTCTGAATCTGGCATTAAGAGACATAAAACTGTTGTGTACACACCCCAACAAAATGGTATTGCAGAAAGAATGAATAGAACTTTGCTTGATAGAGTTAGGTCTATGCTAAATTCTTCTGGCTTGAAAAAACCTTTTTGGGTGAAGCTGTTCTTACTGCTGCTTATTTGATAAATAGGTCTCCTTCTGTGCCCTTAAATGGGGAATTGCCTGAATCTAAATGGTGTGGTAAACCTGTTGATTTATCAAATTTGAAAGTTTTTGGTTGTACTATGTTTGTTCATCAAAAACTTGATAAACTTGACCCCAGATCTGTGAAATGTGTTTTCTTAGGATACCCTGAAGGGGTTAAGGGGTATAGATGTTGGTTGTATGGTGATCAGGGTTTTAAAACTGTGATTAGCAGAAATGTTGTGTTTAATGAAAATGAATTTCCATGCTTATCTGCTCCTACTATTGTTTCACCTGATACCATTTCATCTGAGGTGGAGATTCCACCTGTTAATTCTGTTCAAACTGAAAATGAAAACTCTGATGATGAAGTTGTTAATAATGAGATGCCTGAAAACACTGTTTTTGATCAAAATGCTAATCTTGATGTTCCCTCTGTGAATGATCTTAGTGATTATCAACTTGCCAGGGACAGAGATAGAAGAAACATTGTTAGGCCCCCTCATTTGAATGATTATCAACTTGCTTCTCATGTGTTTCATGTGTTTGATTCTCTAGATGGTAATGAACCTAAGTCTTATAGGGAAGCTTTGAATTCCGATGAGTCTGTTGAGTGGTTAAATGCTATGAATGATGAAATGAAGTCCTTACATGTTAACCATACTTGGATTCTTGTACCTAAACCTCCTGCATGCTCTTTAGTTGACTGTAAGTGGTTGTTTAAGGTTAAACATGAATCTGACTCTGTTAGATATAAAGCTAGGCTAGTGGCTAAGGGGTTTACCCAAAAGGAAGGTATTGATTACACTGAAATATTTGCTCCTGTTGTGAAATTCACCACTGTTAGAATCATGCTTGCTTTAATTGCTCACTTTAACTGGGAATTAAAACAAATGGATGTGAAAACTGCTTTTCTGCATGGGGAATTAAATGAGCAAATATATATGTGCCAGCCTGAGGGTTTTTGTGATAAAAAACATCCTGATTATGTGTGCCTGCTTAAGAAATCTTTGTATGGACTTAAACAGTCACCTAGGCAATGGAACAAGAAATTTGATGCATGCATGATGTCTTTAAAATTTAAAAGGAGTTCTTATGATCCTTGTTTGTACTTTAAAGAATCTGCAAAAATTCCTGTGTTCTTACTTATCTATGTGGATGACATGCTTCTTGCTAGTCCTTGCATTCAAACTGTTAATCATGTGATTGAATGCCTTAGTGATGAGTTTGACATGAAACTTCTTGGTGATGCAAAAAGAATTCTTGGCATGGACATAATTAGAGATAGAACTGGCTGTACTCTGTTTCTGAATCAATCCTCCTATATTGAGAAAATCCTTGAAAAAATTTCTATGTTGTCTGCCAAACCTGTGTCTGTTCCTCTTGCTTCTCATTTTTTGCTAAGTAAGGACCAGTCTCCCAAGACTGAGCCTGAAATCTCTAAAATGAAAAATGTGCCATATGCCAATGCCATTGGCTCTGTTATGTACTTGATGGTTAGTACTAGGCCTGACATTGCATATTCTGTGAGTTGCTTGAGTAGATATATGTCTAATCCAGGTTTGCCTCACTGGGAGGCTCTAAAATGGCTACTTAGATATTTGAAAGGTACTGTTAAAACTGGTTTGATGTTTTCAAAAGGCAAAACTGAAATTGAACTCTGTGGTTATGTGGATTCAAACTTTGCCAATGATAGGGACAATAGAAAATCTTCTACCTCTTATGTGTTCACCTTAAATGGTGCTTGTGTTAGTTGGAAATCTCAACTCCAACACATTGTTGCTCTGTCTACTACTGAATCTGAATATATAGTTGCTACTGAGGCTATTAAAGAAGCCATTTGGCTTAAAGGGCTGTTGTTGGAAGTTGATATGCTTAATTCCAAAGTGGTAGTATTTTCTGATAGTCAATCTGGCATTCAACTGTGTAAAAATCCTGTTTTTCATGATAGAACTAAACACATTGATGTGAAGTTCCATTTCATTAGGGATGTGGTTGAAAAAGGGATTATTGACCTTGAAAAAATCCCATCTGAGTTCAATCCAGCTGACATGGGAACTAAATGTCTGCCTTCTGAAAAATTCTGTTCTTGTTTGCAAAACTTGAACATTCTTTCCAAACCTTGACTTGCTGTGTGCTAGTTTGTAGTCTGTGTGACTTGGTATTTATGCTTTCTTTGTGATTGCTTGTTTAATCTTTTTCTGTGTGACTAAGATTGTGCTGTCTAGGTGATTGCATTACTGCATTTATTTTAAAAGTGCAGATAAGTTGTATTCTGAGTGAATTCAACTTGATATACTTGTATGAACTGTGTGCTCTTACTGGTGTGTCAAAAATCAGCAATGATGACTTCCAAATTTTTTTATAAATTTTCACTAATGATTCACATTTGGTCCAAGGTGGAGAATTGTTGGATTTTGGCCCAAATATGTTCTGGGTCATAAAGCCCAATTGCCATCATTTAATATACACCACCATACTGAGTTAAGCCCAAGTTATTATAAGTGAGCCCAGCCCATTTCATAGCCAGATCCATCCGTTGGATCTCAGGCTTAATCTGGACCGTTCAGTATCTCACTTAAATAGCATTTTCTCTCTCTTCGTTTCTCTCACTCTGAAACCCTAACTCTTACCCTCTCTTCTCCGCCGCTCCTTCGTCTGTCTTCTTCCTCCCTTGTACTGCCTTGACTGAGTTATGGCTGGAGGTCAAAGTGCACGGTACAGTGCTGACTTTGACCCTCCGGTACAGCCTTCACCGGCTCTCTTTGACTTCAGTCCCTATATATGTTGGCATGGAGGCTGGAAGAGGGTAAGACATAGATAAACCCTAATCAGACCTAAATTCCTCTGTTTTTTCTTCTTTGTGAGTTCAGAAATTGGGGGTTTTGATGAGTGGGTTAGCTTGAGTGCTTGATCTGTTCTTCCTTCGTGGTTTCTGGGTATTTTAGGGTTTGAGTGTTGTGAGAGAGAAAGAAGATCTGTTCTCCTTGAGGTACTCTGGTGGTGTATATTTGGAAGTGTGAATCTCTGGTGTGAAATTGGAAGACTGAGCTGAAAATCTCAATCTATTTGTTTTTCCAATTTATTTCATACCTTGCATTTCTTTCTTTCTTTTATACATTCATACCTATATATATCTATTTTCCTTGGCAGTAATCAATACTGCAAAAGGGGAATACATATAGTTTTCAGTAGGTTGTGAATGGAGCTTGGCGATTTGATACCCTACAACTCGGACTCACTAAATAGGAATCAATTTTTATAACTCGTCTAATAATTTTAAAATAATTTTCGAACAAGAAATATTATTTTGTTGTTTAAATCGCTGAAATTATAATGTGAAGTATGAACAGAAGAATGTAGAAGGGTGCAACATTTATTAGTCTATTATTTGGGTGGGGTTAGGCACTTCATCTCACATATACAATATCCTTATTTTTCCAACAATTTAGGTCAAAAAATAACCATTTTCTACGGGGTCTTTTATCGACACTTTTTAGATTGAGTTTGCCAGCAAATTTAAGAAAAGTATAATCAATGCATCATTGATATTTTAAAGGGTCAATTATGGTTGCCAAAGTTAGGTTAAATTACAAAAAAAAAACCTTCATGTTTGAATAATTACAATCACATTCCTTAACTATAAATTATTTTACACATTATCTTATGTATCAAATTTAATGGAATCTTCTAGATTAAGTGAAATATTCTCCAATTTGTACCTATTTTAGCGCCACAATTTGAAACAGATGATCATATGATGTGTCTCTTGACTTGTAAATATCAGATTGTGGTGCATCCGAAACTGCACTTTCACACAAAACGAGTACCAACTAGAGGACATTCCACTGATCTAGAAGATTATGTTGAATCTGACACCATAAGGGTGAACATGTAAGAAGATTCATAGTTGAAGGGGTACTTGTAATTACCCAAACATGATGATTTTTTTTCTTCATAATTTGATTTTACCTCAGGGGTGACCGTAATTTACTCTATTCTAAAATGACCCCAAAAAAAAATCTAAATCAACGAATATTTAACACGAAAAAAAGTAATTAATAATAAAATTGAAACTTAAAATCCAGAGTCTTGTCCAAAGAAATAGAAAGTTGTAACTAGTTACCAAGTTTTGTACGAGGATGGATGCTAGACTTCATTGGCATTGACTATTGACTGTTGTTCATCTAAATACTAATGTTATTATTTTCCTTGCGTGCAAGATTGGCACATCACTTTGGTTATTTACTTATTTGACCTAAACTTCAATTAAAAAGAAAGAAAAAAAATGAAAATTAATGTTTTTAATTTGAATCCAAATGGGACACTTCTGCACGCAATATATTTCAAGATGTAAATACCAATATTTCACCAAACAAGTTCATGAAAATGACAATTAAAATAAATAAATAAAACATTATTTTTTTCCTTTGAATTTGTAACTAACTCTTACTATTTTTGTTTAGTCGATGCAAAAATTAGGAGGTAAACATT
Source organism: Erythranthe guttata (assembly GCF_056151865.1). Classification (NCBI taxonomy): domain Eukaryota; kingdom Viridiplantae; phylum Streptophyta; class Magnoliopsida; order Lamiales; family Phrymaceae; genus Erythranthe; species Erythranthe guttata. The sequence continues at coordinate 14,839,365 of NC_142535.1, forward strand.
AAACATATGCAGAATCGTTAGTTAAATTTGCCCAAAACATATACGAAAAAACATTAATCCCCTTGCTTTAATTTATGTTGTCTAGTATTAATATTGTATTCTTTTTTTAGGATTAATGATGTATGATAATAATTATACAATTATGGGGCTAATCTCCTATCCATGTGGGAAGGCTATCCAAAATTATTCAACATAGGGAAACAAATATGGAAATTTAAGCAATATTATTGAATTTCGCTGATTTAATTTTGATCCCACAATTTTTTTTAATTCTAATTCTTATAGTTTTTTAAATTCGACTTTCGTATAAAATTGAAATACTATATATGTGATTTGAAGGCCCATAATCTTGTCAAAATGAAAAATTCTTTCATATAATATAAAAAACACTTATTTAAAAAAAAATCTTACTGTAAAAAGATTAATACAAGGGGCTCTAATTAATTTCCTTCATTTTAAATATTTTTACATAAAATTTATGTAATTCGGTTATTTAGTTCGGTAAACGATATGAAATTTATATTCAGTTCGGTAATGGTATGAAATGTTGGTGTACCGAAATTTCAGTTCGGTTTTACCAAATTAACATCCCTAAATTTACCTCTGGATGGGTCTTTTTGTAAGATAATACATAGTTGAGGGGTGGTTGTAATTACCCAAACAGTAGATAAGTTTTTGTAATTTGACCATAACTCAGGGGTAACCGTAATTTGCCATATATATATATATATATATGTGTGTGTGTGTGTGTGTGTGTGTGTGTGTGTGTGAGATGGATATGCATTTGATATATAGAGTATTCTGGAAATGAGCAGTCTTTCTCAACTCTAATTTATTGTTGATCTGATATGTCAATGCATCCAAACCTAACAAATTGAAAAAATTGTTCATCAAATGTGAAAGCAAAAAAATAATATTATTTAATTTGACTTGTTCCTCCTTTTGATCACCACCATATATAATAAATCCACATTTTTTCCATGCACGTAATAATAAATACAACCTCGTAATTAAAAGCCAATTTAAACATCATCATAAGTACTCAATCAAAACTTTGTCCTAAAATTATCAGCCAACAATTAATATATATTATGATGCAACGATTATGTGGTTTGAGTTCTGCCAAAAGGTACTTATCATTTTATTTTTATTTTCATCATTAGTGTTTTATTAGAATTGTTTCAAGAAATTTAATTTATTTATGAATGAAATTTATACATGTGAACAGAGGTAAGAGAAGAAGGATGAAGATTCCGGTGGGGATAATAGACAACGCTGACGCGTCGCACGAAGGGATTAAATCTGTCGACGCGAATAATCGTTGCGAATTTTCGATCACTTCCGATCTTTGTATCTGCATAGTCACTTGGAACATGAACGGACAGGTAATTATTAATTCGATCTATACTTTCGGGTTTTTTTTTTCTTTTAAATAATGAAAAATAAAATAAAAATTGTTGGTGTTGAAGGTAGGATATGAAGATATAAGAAAGCTAGTTGGAAACGAGAGAAAGTACGATCTGCTCGTAATTGGGTTGCAAGAGGTGCCTCGTACAAACGTACTCGAATTGCTCGAGAATGCTTTAGCCGAATCTCATCTGTAAGAATACTTACATATATAAATAATATCTCAAATTTTAGTTTCTTCTATATGTTTTTAATGAATTCGGACGACAACTAGTGTAGCAAGACCAGGTCAAATCTATGCTACACCCAGTTAAATATATAACGTATGAGTTAATCGTTATTGTTGATTTACACACACCAACATGGATGTGTGTAATTGTGTGATGATGTACCAAATTAAAGTACATTTTTTCTCGTGTACGTGGTTGGATTAAAATTGGTTTCGTTTTCGAAAGATTCTTAGGAAAAGCAGTCATGCAATCTCTGCAATTGTACATGTTTGGATCCAAGAATTCAGAACTGCATATAAAAGGTAAGAATTATTTGCAAAATAAAATAAAATAATATTTCAATTAGATCGAATGTTAATTTGCATGGACTAATTTGTTGTAATTTTTTTCAGAACTAAGAGTTGATAAACAAGGAATTGGAGGGTGTGGAGGGTTAATTAGGAGAAAGAAAGGAGCTGTGGCAATTAGAATTACTTACAAGGGCATAAATATGGTCTTCATTTCTTGCCATCTTTCTGGTAATTAATTAATTAATTAATTAATTCACCCTATTAATTTCTATATTCTATTTATTCAATAAAATAAAATAAAATAAAATATTTATTTTTAAATTTGTGCAGCTCATGCACGTAATGTGGAGGAAAGAAATTCAGAATTTAGGCATATATCACAATATTTATTTTCGAAAAATTGGAACCCATATTCGAAGCAAGCACAAGTAACCGTTTGGCTAGGGGATTTGAACTATAGACTACAAGGGGTTAATACATTTCCTGCAAGAGATCTCATTCACAATGACCTTCATGGAGTAAGTCTACCTTATTCAATTTTTATTTTATGTATATATAATAAAATAATAGAGAAAAATTGTAGTTTTGGTCCTTTATTTTGTCATAAGTAGGGATTTTAATTAGTCTTCTAATAACTTACCAGGTTTCAATTTTGCATGCAATAACTTAGTAAATATAGTATTTTTGGTCCTGTTTTGCATGATTTTTATAATTTTAGGATGCGACATATAACTTGATGGATTTTTACTCATATGGACACTTGAACTAGTAGAACTTTTATTATGTGATCGAGATGACGAATATTATATGTAAAAAAGGGTAAAATTTGGCAAGGTTGTTAGCGATATTATTAAAAAGGGGGTGAAATTCAAAATTCGAATGAAATAGGGCCAAAAATGTGAATTTTGCCTAGTTATTATATGTAAAATTGAAATAAGACATTTTTGAGGACTAAATCTATAAAAATACCAATATATAGGACCAAAATTACAAGCTTATCTTAGTACTATTTTATCTTGTATCCTACTTCATTAATATATGTACTATAATGCATTTACTAATAATACTCTCTACGTTCCTAATTAATTATCTTTTTTCAGCTTTGCACAAGTATTAAGAATCTTAATAAATATGTCTTGATTTTAGGAAGAAAATATATATTAAAAAGACTAAAATAACCTTGATCATTTAATGATGTCATACGAGAGGGTTAACACTTAGAATTGAATTAATAAGTTTAAAATAGAAAAAAAATCATTTAGTGCAGTACTGAAAATATAAACTTTTCAGATAATTTAACTGTTATAATGGAACAGGTGGAGTATCATGAACTAATATCCAATAAATAAGACTATAAAATACAAATAAAATGACAACAAAGTACAAACACAAAAAACATGACTACAATATTAATGATTCACTTACTAGTAACATAGTTATTTATGGTGACAATGTAATTGCAGCTGTTGACCGACAAAGACCAACTTCTGCAAGAAGCTGAGAGAGGACAAGTTTTCAATGGGTACTATGAGGGGACCTTACATTTCAAGCCAACTTACAAATACAACATTGGCACTAATGTTTATGACACAAGTCACAAGGTAGGTATATCTATATCTTTATCTATATTTATGTTTGTATGTATAGTACACTATCAACAATTAAATTGAAATAAAAGGGTAAATTATGAAAAACTCCTCTGGGGTAAGGTGAAATTATGAAAAACTCTCTTGTGTTTAGGTAATTACAACAACCCCCGAAATGCCCTCAATTATGAATTTTCTTACATGTCCATTCTTATGGTGTCAAATTCAATAGAATCTTCTGGATTCTGTGGAATGTTCTCCAGTTTGTACTCGTTTTGTGCAAAAACGCAGTTTTTGATGCACCACAATCTAATATTTACAAGCCAAGAGACACATCTTATGATCATCTTATTGCATAATAATGTGGAGCTCGGATGTGGCAAAACGGGTACAGATTGGAGAATATTCCACATAATCTAGAAGATTGTACTAAATTTTACATCACGAGGGTGGACGTGTATGAACATTCATAGTTGTGGGGTGGTTGTAATCATCCAAACTAAAGTTTTTTTTTTCCGTAATTTAACTTTAACTCGGGACGGCTGAAAACCCTACATAAAATTTGATTTTCTTTAATTAAAAATAAAATAAATAAATTAATGTATGGTTTGTATTATTGTTGGTGAGTACAGGTAAGAGTGCCAGCGTGGACAGATAGAATACTGTACAAAGTTGAAGGTAAAGGGGATGTTTGGTTATGTTTCCAAAACGAATTTCTAGTTTTCAAAATTTCTGATGGAAAAAGTAGATTATTGGTTTTTGTGTAGAAAATGGGAATATGTTTGGATGAATGTGTATTTTTAGTTTTATGTAGGTGTAGAAATGAGAATATGTTTGGTTGTGGTGAATTTTCTCTACGAAAGTACGTGCAAAAGTAGAATATAATGATTGATGATGATGATAGTGATGATGATGATGATTATAATAATAATAATAATAATAATAATAATAATAATAATAATAATAAAAATAAAATAATAATAATAATAATAATAATAATAATAATAATAATAATTATTATTATTATTATTATTATTATTATTATTATTATTATTATTATTATTATTATTATTATTATTATTATTATTATTATTTTTATTATTATTATTATTATTATTATTATTATTATTATTATTATTTTTTTTTTTTTTTATTATTATTATTATCATTATTATTATTATCATTATCATTATTATTATTATTATTATTATTATTATTATTATTATTATTATTATTATTATTATTATTATTATTATTATTATTATTATTATTATTATTATTATTTATTAGTATTATTATTACTATTACTATTATTATTATTATTACTACTTCTACGATGAATATTATTTTTAATAACAATAACAATATTATTGTTATTATTACTATTATTGTTTATTATTATTATTATTATTATTATTATTATTATTATTATTATTATTATTATTATTATATTATTATTATTATTATTATTATTATCATCATCATCATTATTATTATTATTATTATTATTATTATTATTATTATTATTATTATTATTATTATTATTATTATTATTATTATTATTATTATTTTATTTTTAGTAGTAGATAGAGAAATTGTGAGGAAAAAGAGTGTAGATATTAATGAGGAGAGAGGAGAGAGAGTGTGAATATTAATGAGGAGAGAGAAATGAGTTGTTGGAATAAAATATATAGGTTAGTAGTAGGTTTTAGTAGGTTTGAAAATTGAAAAAAGTATGAATAGTGTATTTTCAATAGAAATTTGATAAGAAAAAATGGGAATTTCTGGATAAAATTGTGAAACAAACATGATCTCGGTTTTATGAATAGTATAAAACTGGAAAGTGGGTTTGGAAATGAAACCAAACATCCCCAAAGAGATTGAAGCAACTCTGCATTTGTATGAACCCATTGAGGGTGTTTTTGGCTCTGATCATAAACCTGTCAAAGCTCATCTTTGCTTGAAAATTATTAAATAAATTATCAAAGTAATTCTAAATCTTTTTTTTTTTAATTACTTTTAATTGGTGTTACTTCTTATTTTATTTGTTCATTCAATTTTTTTAGTTTTATTTTAATAGTTTCCATAGAAGAATCTGAAATTTCCGAAATAGCAAACGGGGTTATCAGTAAGTTAAAGGCCAACTATAGTTAAACCTCTATAAATTAATACAGTTGTGACTTGCATAATACTATTAATCTAGCGAAATATTAAATTATCGAATTAGTAATTTAATACGTTTTACCAAATCTGGACTGCCAGATATTATTATTTAAAATAAAATTATTAATTAATCGAGAATCTACTGTAAAAAAACTGAAATGTTGTGGACATGAAATGGAATATGGGCCATATATCTGGGCCTGGCCGAATTTGATTCGGGTGGGTCTATAGTCTATTATACAATTTGATATTATCTAATAATATATTTATTTATTATATGTGCAAACTGAAATGATAAATGCAGGACAATATTTAGTATATGTAGGACGTTTTTCTAATTTGAACTATTAACACATCCCATTCATTCTATTTTTCAATTTCAACAAAAAATTGTGTTTCAGATTAAAATTGTAGAAAAGGTCAATAAAAAACAAAACAAAAAATTATGTTCTAAATTTGACTATTGATCCTTCTATTTAGAATTGTGTGTTGATGAGCTGAATACATTCGATTAACGAAAAAAAATCGAAATTAGTCTTATATAAAATTTGTTAGATTTTTCTTGGAATTTGATTGACGAAATGTTCAAAAAATAAGAAAATTTACAAGGTGAGGTGAGGTTAGTATTTAAAAGAGGAAAAATGTCATATATGTACTAAATATTGTTCTGCATTTATCAAGACCCATGTATCAACGGCTTTGTAGCAGTGTAAATTGGAACAAAATTTTCGATTTAATCAAATTTTTTAGTCCTGACATCAAAATTTTCGATTTTTTCGTATTAGAGGTTTTATATACGAGATTTCGATTTCCAATATAATATTAGTTGCCAAACATAAACTACTAAAATTTAGGGTAAATAGCACTTAACCCCCTTGTGGTTTGGGCAATTTGCACATGACCCCCTTGTGGTTTGAAATTATGCACACAACCCCCTTGTGGTTTTGACATTTTGCACATGACCCCCTTATGGTATGAAATTAGGCACATAACCCCCTTGTGGTTTCGACATTTTGCACATGACCCCCTTATGGTATGAAATTAGCACATAACCCCCCTTGAATAGAAAACTGGAAAAGACTAAATTACCCCTATCAAGTCAAAAGTTCTTGTTTTAATTTAAAAATAATTATTCTATAAAATAAAAAGCTTAATGTATTTTTTTGTAAAATGAAAAATATAATATATCATCGTATTTTTTTTTAATTTTACAGCACAAAAGGTGTATAATACTAGTTATTGTACGATTGACAATTTATTCGATTTTAAAAATCAATTTGAAAATCTTTAACATTTCATTAATTATGATTATTATATTACTATTTTCTATATAATATATTATATTATAGTTGTTATCGAACTTTAATTTTTTTAAGAAACAAAGTCTTTATTTCTTTTATGGAAAATTCGAAAAAAACATTTCTCTATAGTTGAAATGAAAATTAAATTAAAAAATATATATATGTGCTGTAAAATAGAAAAAAACACAATAATATATTATATTTTTATTTGACAAAAAAGTACATTAAGCTTTTCATTTTTTAGAATAATTATTTTTAAATTAAAACAAGAACTTTTGACTTGATAGGGGCAATTTAGTCTTTTCCAGTTTTCTATTCAATGGGTTTATGTGCTAATTTCATACCATAAGGGGGTCATGTGCAAAATTTCAAAACCAGAAGGGGGTTATGTGCCTAATTTCATACCATAAGGGGGTCATGTGCAAAATGTCAAAACCACAAGGGGGTTATGTGCCTAATTTCAAACCACAAGGGGGTCATGTGCAAAATGCTCAAACCACAAGGGGTTTAAGTGCTATTTACCCTAAAATTTACTCCATATCTATGAATGATTAATGTGGGGTTGAAAATTGAAGGCCACCGGTGGGACCCACGCTCTGAACTGCAGCAGGGGGTATCCTTTTATGTAGGGACCAAAAGGTGATAATCGCATGTAATTATTAACCAAATTTAATTAAATGGAAGAACCAAATTTAAATGACACTTAAATTTAAAAAAAAACAACGGTCAGATTTTTTCAGTGGGTTTGAAAGTGACAGCTCAGTCAGACCAAAAAGAAAGGCCAATAAATGAAAGAAAAAAAATGGTCCCGATTTAGCGTATTTAATTTCTTGATGAAAAATAATAAAAAGATAGCCAACCGATTTACTTATTATAGGCTATGCTCTATATAGAGTAGTCATACCTAGAGGTTGGATTATTTTTATTTTTATTTTTTATTATTATTATTATTATTATTATTATTTTATAGAAAATATCCACAAATCAAATGTTCCGGTGTACCACATCGAAATTCGACCGCAATTTTATTATCGATTTTATGTTGATCGTATCGGATGATGTATATTTATATCTATCTATATACATATATACCCGAGGTGGAGCCATTAGTGCACCAGGTGGAACTTCAGCTCACTCTCGATCTAATTTGTTTACTATAACATACTATTTGTTTACCTTAATAGAAATTCCGACTCTGCTACTGGATATATTCTACGGATACATACATTCAAAATAATTTAGATACACATCGAGTACTATTCTAGAATTAATTTCTTGTTCATATGCAAATGTATAGTGTGTTCACTTGCTTTTGTGTGTTTTAAGTTTATATATACATCTATATAATTAAGTTTAAACACATATTTATGTGTCATAAATATTTACTATTTATCATACATATAAAATAATATTTGGGGATATAATTATATGTAGTTATGTTATAATTATAACAATAGATTGTATATTTATGTTATGCATTAGTTATTACACTTCAAACATTCAGACAATATTCTTTCTTTTTTCAATGAAAAAACCCCGCAACCATGCAAATATATATGCACCGAGCAAACATTAATTACTCTCGTACAATAGCTTACAAATCATAACAAACATTTTCCTATATGCAAGTAGGTTTTGTAGATATATGCTACACCCGATAAAATACACCTGATAATTCTCCATCGTTGACCTACACATAATAACACACGCATCCTGCTTAATCACCACATATATACTAATTATTATATATAACAAATCATTATATATCATTATTCTCTCGTTTATATACAATTAATTGCACTCATCATTTATTTTTAAACCCTAAAACAAATCATATCTCTCTCTCTCACACACACACACACTAGCCAAAGCCATTAATACATGCTTATAATTAATAACAATATGAATTTACTAATATGCCTCAAAGTCTCTAATAGAGAGTCGACTCATTCTAGGCACATGATTCTCAGAATGCCTAAGCCCCAAAGTAAGCGACACGTCACCCCCTCCGACCCCAGCCTCGGCCGCATCCCTCGTCATAAAATACCGATACTCCGGCGGCTGCGGCCCGGCACCTCCCGCCGGGTTTTTACCGCGATAGTGGACGGTGTGATTTAGTGAAGGGTCGTTTTCTTGTAGTGCAGAAGCAGTGTTGTGCGTTGGGGTTAGTGAAGAAGAGGGTCCAGCAGTAGTGGTAGTAGTACTTATCATACTGGTCGACGCGTCTTGTTTCGGTTCTTGTGCAGTAGAGGGTTGTACCTCGTGATCCTGCAGCTCCTGCTGGTACATTTCTTCCACCATGGGCTTCCATAGACGAACCCTAGCATTTATGAACCAATTTGATACCTGCACACAAATTCGTATTTATTATTATTATTATTATTATTATTATATTAGCTTATATATATATAGTATCATGCATGCATGCAGCATGCAGTAATGAATTCAGATGATGATTCACTATACATTGAATACGCACACAGACTGGTCTCTTTCACACATTTTTGCAGTAAGAATGTTTTTACCTTTATTTATTTATTATTATTTCTTTCCTGGTAAAATTTAAACTAATAAAATAAGGACTTGTTTAGTTGTTACTATTAATTATGGGATTAGTCAAAATCAAATATTTAAAAGGGTGCAAATTTAGACCGAATGGTCTGTTTTAATAGGAAAATCGGATGCCATAGGATGATTGACATGTGGATAGTTTAAATAAAAATATAATTATGATTCTAATAATTATAATCAGCGTGATTTATTAAGAGTTAAAACTTAAGAGTGTCACATGTCAAAAAATTAGTGGAATCCGATTTATATTAAATATCGGCTGATCCGCTCAGAATTTAATCTCTATTTAAAATATTAATTAATCAGAGCTAATGATTGGAAATATACATACATAATTAATTTTGTTAGCATGAAATATAAATCCAATTCTATATCCAAATGCAACCTAATGGAATTCCAATTCACTTGGCTCTCAATTTAAAGTTATTTTCCAAGTATCATACAATTCAAAGTCTTTCGAATTTTTCATACTCCATCGAATGTTATCGCAATTTGTTCGGTTTGGCGAGATACTTTTGTTCTTTGGTTGCATCGTTTTATGAAATTGAGAATTTTTATTTCTCTCTAAAAGATCTTTGGTATTAGGGCATCCTAAACGAAGATTCGAAACCCTATAAGTCCAGTTATTTTAGAGAATCTTCAAATTTAGAGACTTCCACCAAAGTCTCAAAACATTTTCCCAATTATGGAATTACTTTGGAGACTATATAACAATTAATAATGTGACCTAATTTTATAGAGCCCATTGCTGCGTGTATATCTTTTTTTGTAATAAAGTTACTTGACGTAAAAGTCATTCTCTAAACGAGTCTCTAAAATAAGACATAGATATCGATACTCGATTGAGGATGTCCTTACAAATTTATTGCTTCTATTACAAGATTATCCATAGAAATGTCCTTATTGAGGTTGTATTTAGACTAATTAAACTGTAGTAGCTACTAGCTAGCTAGCTAGATCAATGAATTCATCTAAACAAATTCATCATATTAATTACTATTTAAAATCTTTAGCTCCAAATTATTTCATCTAAATGCAAGCTAGTATTCTTGGTATAAATCAAGTTTGAGAGATTCAATCTATATCTAAAGAATCTCCATCAATTACTTAAGAATTGTTTGTGAGGCGACTCATTTGATATTTCTATCTGCAGTAATATAATCATGCGCCCTCGTGTGCATGTGTGCTAGATTTTGAAGTCTTACATGTGGGATTGTCTGAACGGGCTAAAATTTTGATCTATTAGTGAGATGATTCATTTGATATTCATATAAATAACAAGAGACGTAAACCACAATAGACTAACTACGTGTGACTGCAAGCTTGACCTTAATTGTTTGCAATGTGATTTAAACCTATATTATCAATTGATACAACCGCCAAGCCATCACTTACGGGACTCAAGCTTCAAGCATATTACTTGTATTTTATGTTGTTATAATAATGTAACTACTAACATAATGTTTATATCATAATTGCACAATTTGAAGTTCATTAATTAATTTTGCATATATATATTATATGTACACACATACACACATACATACATGCACACATATATATAAACATATAAAATGCAGCATATAGTAATTCATTAAAAAAAAAAAACAATGAGATATGAAGTTTCCCTTTCAAGAAATAGGACGAGATACGAAAAGATGTAATGAGTACCTGATTTTTGGATAAACCAGTCTGCCTTGACAGCAAATGTTTGTCTGCTTCACTTGGGTACCTAAGACAAATTCAAACCAATATTTTTTAATAATTCTTAATTTAATTTAATTTTCTTGATCCACAATATTATATATATTCCCATTTGCTACAATGATTAGTACATAAATATTTACTGTTCTTGGATTGGAATTGTAGTAGTCAATAATTGCACCAGCACCTAACTTATGGGGATTCTTGTTTTTAGTGTAATCACATGAATGGCATATAATAAATCATCATTATTTAAAAAAATAAAAACCATTTAATTAATGTCACTTACTTAAACCCCTATTTGAATTTAGATATTTTTCATGATTTATACTATATTACATAGAATAAAATACACTGAGTAGATCTTTACCATTCATAATATAAGTTCAAAAATAAAAACATCCACATTGGTGTGTGTATGAAAAGCAAAAATTCACTCGGTGCAGCGTTCACCTAGTGTAGCATGATATAACATGATTTCTTTTAACTATATTAACACAAGAAGAATTATACATTACCATAATGCAACATATTCTAAGATTGCAGAAATGTTATATATTCTTAATATTCTCTAAAATAAGCACGTATATTTTTCTAATCGCCCGAGTATTTGACAATAATTATCTCGTGACGATGCCTCCGGTTGGGGTTAAGACACACTATAAGATTTAGCTTACACGCATTTTCAACCACCAATTCATTTTAGAATAAGTACAATATACAACGTCCTCCAATATTCGTGATCTTCCTTTTCCTTTTCTCTTTTCCGGTTGTAAGTTATGTTATTAATAATATATATTTCATTCGTTCCACGTTCAGAATAAAATAAATAATGTAAGACCTAAGGCGCTACAAGTCAATTTAAGATAAACTATAGAAAATACACGAATATATATTCTAGCCTTATATTGTATTTACCTGGATTCACGATATTCGACTGTGCTTCACCCATACCGATCGAACATGGTAACATCACTAAAATCACAAATCCAATTTTTTCCTAGTTCATGATTAATATAATATATCTTTAATTCTTATGTTATATGTAATTAATTAATTAGTACATATTCACACTCACACATGACCATCTCTAATTATTCCTAATGCAGAAATCTTTCTGTACAATGTTATACACTAACAGATCTATACGTCTTATTTTGTGCGTGTGTGTGTGTGAGAGAGAGAGAGAGAGAGAGAGAGAGAGAGAGAGAGAGAGAGAGAGAGAATATACGGATTGAGAAAATGCTCGAAAAGCCAAGCCCTGAGTATGTTCACAGATCGCTCAGGCAAACCTCTCTGGGGCCGCCACGTGTCCGGATCCATCATCCCGATGTGCTGCATCGCTTTCTGCTGCCTGTATTTCTGCTCCAGCATCTTCAGCCGCGGCGTCTCCCCTTTCGTCAGCCCTCCTCCGCCGCCGCCGAGGAAGTCCTTCTCCCCGAGACCCTCGCACGTCTGCTTCAGCTGCCCAACAATCGCGTCCTTTATGCACCGGAAGTGCCTCGACATCGCCCTCCGCGCCAGCGTCGTGTACGGCGCCGCCGCCGCCGCCTGCCCCACCGCCGACTCGAACGAGTTCACCACCGCCTGCATCTGCTCGCAGTACCGCGTGTACCTCGCGTCCACCTGAAAAAAAATATATTATTATTTTAATTGAATTTAAAATAAATAAATAAAGGGATCGGACAGAAAATAAAGAAGCAACTGAGGGTCTCCACTATAAATATAAAATCTGCGATCTGCGCAAACTTTTTCCGGCAGAAGGAATGTCGAATTAAAGTTGTTACATTCGCTTTTATGTACATTCATTCATTGCATGTCAATCATTGATTAATTATATTAATTACCCACTAATTAATAATTCATCTTTATAAATATACATAATATAATGCTCCAATAATTCATGTCTATGATAAAATATTACATAATTCCAAAATTTATAATGAAACAAACATTCAATTAGACCACATCAAAACCTATGTTCCAATTATTTAATAATCAGTATCATTCATAAGCACACAAACACACATACACCCACATTGGTGTGTGCAGATTAACAGTAAAAATTCAGTCAGCCAGCGTAACCCAGCGCTGCTACAATTACTTACAAGAAAATGTAATTAAGGAGAGCAAGAAATAAAATGTTGACAAACCTCATCAAGCATTGTTAATAACTTAATCTTTCTCCTCTGAAACTCGGACCTTTCGGCGGGCGAAATGGGACGATGAACATCTTTTGAAGCAGACGACGGATCTGTAGCAAAATCGCCACCGCCGATTGAATTATTATTATTATTATTATTATTATTATCATTAGGGTTTCTGCCTTGAACAACATTCTTGAATTTCTTGCCACGGCTATTCGACTGCGCGGCCCCGATGCTAACAACGCAGCAGAACTCTCCCAACAATTCTTGCCCGGCCCGCAAATACCGCGAACTCCTCAGCGAGGAGTTCGCGGAACTGCTCGAAGATTCGAACATCCCGAAATGATTGTTGAATATACTTTCCGGGTTATTAGCTCCGAGATCTTGATTATGGAAGTTGTACATTTTAGCAGCTTCTTCCATATTGTTTCTTAGAGATGAAGAGAGTGACAAAGAAAGGGCTTGCCCCTCCACCATTCTTGATCTGGTGGTGGTGTGGTGGTGGACCCACGGCGGTTCCATGGCAGCGGTGGGCCCCACCACCGCCGGGCTTAGTAAGTGAAACCCTTGGAGCTGGTTGTTGTTGGTGTTGTTATAAGGAGGAGAAGAAGCAGAATTATCTGTGATGTGATGATTATTATTCATGAATGAAAGCTGCATGAAAGAAAAAGAAATTAAAAATAATAAATAAAATTTATAAACAACAAAATAAAAATTTAATGAATTTCAAGAATTATATTAATTTATTATACATATTTATATGAATTCACCTCATTTACTGCAGCTGCTGCTGACAGATGCTGATGGTGTTTCTGATGAGGCCACCGGTAATTATTCGATTGGATCTGATGATCCGGTGGCGGCACCAAGTTGATAATCTCGGTCAACATACCTCCGGCGTCGTACACCGGCGGCAGAGCGGTGGAATCCGGTGGCGGATGTGGAGGATCGAAGCCGCCTTGCGCTCTTAGCATCCAATTATTATCGGCCCCTAATTGGTGGTGTTTTGCTGCCATAGATCTTTCATATGCATTCGAGAAGTTGTTGATTCGGCCTTCATCGAAGCTTCGACGAGACGACATGAATTAATATATAGCTAGTCTTGATTTTTAGGGTTAATTGTGATCTCTCTCTTCTTTTTTCTCTCTCTCTCTCTCTCTTTCTTTCAGCTAGCTATATATAATCTGATCCACAATTGTAAACACCAGCAAATTAATATATATATAAATATATAACATGAACATGAAGAAGAGAAAAAACGCGTGAAAACGAACCGAATTCAATCTTGAAATGGATTCTATCGCTAACTCGATCGGGATTTTTTTTTTCGGAATTATTTGCTCGAATTTAGTTGAGAGTTGTCACCTGTTAAAAGAAAGGTAGCAGCTACTAGGAGCTTGGATATGATTGAATGGAATCCTAGACACATCCTTTTCTTCTGGTGGAGCTACAAATTAACTCTCTCTCTCTCTCTCTCTCTCTCTCTCTCTCTCTCTCTCTCTCTCTCTCTCTCTCTCTCTCTCTCTCTCTCTCTCTCTCTCTCTCTCTCTAAAAGAGCCAGAGAGAAGGGACAATGAAGGTAGAAGAAGAAAATGAAAAAGAAGGGCCACTCTCTTAGCTCTTCACTCCCACACTTCACTTTCACCTAACTTTCTAATTAAAAAATATATATAAATATACTAAACTTATATATATCATTTAATTTTGTAGGTTTGCTTTTGAAATATATTTTATCAAGTTGTAAATAGAAAGTTGAGGTAGTGAAAGTTGAGCACAATGTAATAATAATGGTATTATTATTTGTCTGAAAAAGATTCAAATTTAATTATAATTTAGTTTAATTTTTGTGTCTGAGATGTACGGATTAAAATTTAGCTGCAAATTAAAGTGTATATAAACCTTTCTTTCTTAGCACAATGACCTTTTAGAGGCCTCCAAAGGTTCTAAGGGTATCTACTCAAGAATTTAACATTCAGGACCAGGAAAATCTATTAATTTAGTGAAATATTAAATTATCAAATTAATAATTTCGTAAGTTTTCACCGAATTGGGACCGGCAAAAATTACTATTTAAGCTATGTTATTTTAATTTATCGAGTATTAATTAATCAATGTTCTACTGCATATATATTATTGTACTTTAATTTGTAAGGTAGGGTTTTTAGAGAAGCACTTCTTGTAATTGGTATTTTTTTTTCTATGTTTTATTCTGTTGTAAGTCACACGAGATTTATTTTAAATAACTTAGAAACTGTAGTGGTTTTTGCATATTTAATTCAGGTTTTTTTTTAAAAAAAAATTTGTATAATAAATTAATACGTTAGCTTAAAATGTCCCAATAAATTATATTTATTAAAAAATAAAAACAATAAGGCACAAATGTTGTAGAAATACTTTTGAAATTATAACTTAAAATAAACTTAGAAGGTGTTTGGCTAAACTTATTTTAAACAGCTGATAAGCTCTTACGTCAGATAAGATATTTTAAGAGCTGATAAGCTGTTACATTTTATTTTTAGGATTAATTTTTAGAGTGTTTGGATAATAAGCTTATTTCCTATTTTTACTCATTAAAAGATCTTAAATAAAGTAAATATTATAGTAAATATTAAGAAAAAAACTAAAGTAAATATTATAGTTGCACACACTAAAAACAAATTTACTAGCAAGAAAAAACTCATAATCTATTTATAAAAACTTTTCCAAACACCAATAATTAAGATTCGTTAATTAGGTTCACAATATATGGTGTATGCTGATTGTACACAACATGAAAATAAATAGATAGTAGCTAATTTTTTTTTTATTTTTTTTATTTTATATTATGCAATATTTCACGTTAATTATAAGGGTCTATTAGATATAACCCCCTTAAACATTCAAATAATAGGGGTAGACCCAAATTTATATTTGCCATTTTGATAACAGCCCAAACTTTTCCTAATTACATAATTACCCTCAATCAAATCCCACAAAACTCGTTACTTTACCTTTTGAAATAAAATCAAATCCCTTCCTATTTTCCCGTTAAATCACTATCATCCCAAACCCACTATCGAATAAACTGCAAAACCTCCTAGAACAACTTCCCGGTACGGCCGATTGAAAGGGGAAGACGTCTGCACTGCCGTGAAACGACGATTTTCGTGCACTCCGAGCAAGCTGTCGTAGGTACGTCGTCGCCACTCGCTGAATCACTATCATCAATCGATTTGTTGATATGTTTTGGCTAAATCGACTATCACGTTTGTGTAATTGCAGATCTGTTATAATCGCATACCGAATTCGAGCACTAAATCAGTGATATTGCAACAATTGATGAGCAGGACATCCACCAGAAGTGATATCGTCGTCGGCCGTCGCCGTCACTGCTCCAATCTAGGGTTACTCAAATCTAAGATTACTCAAATCTAGGGTTTTGATAATTTTTCGGCCCATAGTTGATTAACGAGATGCATAGTCGAATTATATATGTATTAATATACTATCCCATATCATTTAATAGACTATCCCACTGGTATAGTTTTACTATGGATCTCGTTAATCGACTATGGGCCGAAGAATCATCAAAACCCTAGATTTGAGAAGTGACGGCAGCGGATTTGTGTTTTAAAATTAATAGACTATCTCATATCTTTTAATAGACTATCCCATGTATCTAATTCGACTATGAGTTTAGTTAATTGACTATTGGAAAAATAATAATATATATGGAAACTGAATAATATGTTTGTTTGAAATACTAATCAATTAGGGTAATTTTCCTTATTATATGAAAACGATTAAGGTAAATAATAATATATATGAAAAAATAATAATATATATGGAAACTGAATAATATGTTTGTTTGAAATACTAATCAATTAGGGTAATTTTCCTTATATCATGTAATAGACTATCTTATTGATCTAATTCGACTATGGATCTCGTTAATCGACTATGGATCCCGTATTATGCAAACACATAGTATATTAATAATTTCAATATAGTACATTGATCTGCTATGATTGTATATTACGGTTATAGTAGTGATATGAATTGTGTTACAAACAATATACCACTGAAATGACAAGAACATTGAGAACAACACCAACGTAAAGTATCCAACATAACCAATAAAATAGTACATTAGTAATCTCATAATTTCAATCTAGGGTTTTGATAAAATACATAAAACACATCATAACACAATCAAACCAATATGTCGAGTTAAAAAACTCTAGTACATTAATAATCTCATAATAGTATAATAAAATGATAATAGTAGTATCATACGGTATTCATAATAGTATAATACTGTATTACAACGGTTTAAAACTTAACCGAAGTTACCGAGCCATTACATCGTAAACACCTCTTTATAGCAACCAACCCACCAAACCTCAACAAAATCCGTACGAAATTCGCCATCGAAAAAACCTAAAATCATGAAACAAAATTAAAAATGCAGAATACTAAAAAATGATTAAATAGACTGCAAATACATTTGAATGACAATACATTAATATCATCAAAAATAAACTTAAAATGCAAAATCTCAACAAGATCCGTACAAAATTCGCCATCGATAAAAACCTTGAATCATGATACGACATAAAAAATGCAGAATACTAAAAAATATATTAATATGATCAAAAATAAACTTAAAATGCAACCTTCATACGATATCCCAAAAAATACTACGAAATATATTTTAATGTACTACCCAACGTCCTAAAATCCGCTGTTATACACAAATAAACCAACTATCGACCGGGATCAGACTCATGAACTCCACGACAGCGGACAGTTATTTCAATTAATGCGTAAACCAACTACGATGTTCATATAAAACAACTCTGGTTCAATATGTGTGAACTGTGAACCATCCTCATCTAACTCTGTCAATCCTCTTCCAAACAAACATCATCCGCCAAAAATAACGATGTATATATGACGGAATAATTGTGTTAAAAAACGTTCTACTTAATAGAATCAAGTATCAACACAACTCTTAAAAATTTCTAACCACTGTAATCGACAATCCTAGACATTGAGCGAAAAATAAAAACGAATAACGCATTCATACCCGGTTAATAACGTCCAACAACGAACGCTCAAACTCGATCCTACTTCAACGACGGTGCATAAATCTTCAAAGACGATAAAAAACCGCTGGAACGCTGAAGAGAACCTTCGAAAAATATTGTACACGATTTGATATAACGGCCAATGATCTCACGTAATTTTATTCCGTGATTTTAGGCAACGTATCAGCAAATCTCAAATCACGTAGTAAAAGAAATAAATGCCGTTTAAAAATAAAACAGGGGTATTAAAGGAAAATTACATAATATATTTTGTCAAGTTGGCAAAATTGGGTCTATCTCAAAAAGGGGGAAAAAAATTGGATCTACCTCATTAGAAAATATGAACAAGGGGTTATCCCTAATAAACCCTAATTGTAAATTTATTTAGTTATATATATTGGCAAAGTTTTGCACTGCCTATTTTGGTTTAATTGTCCTTATTACATAAATGATGGCTACATAAGTAATTACAAAAAAATGAGAGAATTTATTGAATGAGTAATAATTAAGCATGATTTACATGCTTATAATAAAACCACCAATAATAGGCAGAATGTTAGTCCGTACGAACTGACACATTTCAATTGATTAATTATATAAAGACAATTATTTTGTCTCAATGACTAGTGTAGGAGACCTATTTATAAGGGCTAAATTAATATTTGTACAATATTTCAAAATATTTTAATGGGATCCTGCTTTTTCACTTTATTTTAGGGCAAATTAAGACCACCTTCCGAAGTATGATTAAATTACGAAAAAATTCTTTATGTTTGGGTGATTATAATTTATAACCACCATCAATTATGTATTGTCTTAGCTTACAAGTCCACCCTTACGATACCTAATGAAGGAGGGGATGTCCGTAAAACAATACATAATTGAGCGAATGACTGTAATTATCCAAATTATGAAGGATTTTTTCCGTAATTTAACCATACATCAGGGGAATAGTTGTGTTGCCCTTTATTTTAAGAAGAGATATTCGTTTATTTATATTTTGGGACCCATGATAATTATTATATTAATTAAATGAAAAATTATGATAATAATTAATCTTGTATCTAAATGATAGTAACTTGATTTTATTTCAAATGACACATTTTGCATGGATCCAAAATAATTTATTTAGCTACGGTAACAATTTGTATAATCCTAGCAAATTTATTTATTTATTTAATATTTATTTATTTATTTATTAATTTGAAGGGAGAAAGGGACCACAGTAACAGTTGTGTTCGTGAGTCAGAAGATAGATTATGAGTGCCCTTTCGTCTCCCAGTGGGGGACTACCATAACAAAGATATATATATATATACACACACCAGTTTGTTTTTGTGTATATATATATATATATATATATATATAAATTATCAAAAAAAAATATATATATATATATATAATTATGTATATGTATGTATGGATTGTGACAACCACCATATCTCATTACATTATTATTTTACCTTTCTTTTTGGTACTACAAAAATATCAAGGTACTAATAAATAAATTATACTTTATAACTCTTTTGTTGATCAATATTAATTAATTACTAATTTCTTTTTATTGATAAAGAATTATACAATCATTCAAAGTGCATTGAGTATTGGGTTCGGGTTTGGGTCGGGTTTGCTGGATCCGACCCTAATTTAGAACGGTTAAAGGTTGGGTCCGACCGCCCGTGTTGAAAAACCCTTATCCATGTAATTATATATATATTTTTTATATTTAAATTGTTATTGTTTGATAAATATGAGACGTTGATCATCAACTGTCAAATCATTTGGGCCGTTTAATTTGAACTGACGCACTAGGTCAATGGGTCAACCCACTGGGCAGCCGGACCTAGCCGGTTGGCCCACTTTTTCTAGAATTAAAAATATTGATTGTTTGATTTCTTTTTAATTTTTCTTAAATTCGACTGTTTGCCGGATCATTATCATCAATTCAAATTAATATACAGTTGAACCTCGATAAATTAGTAATCTCATTTAAATTATTGTTTCTCTCGATCCGATAATTTAATATTTTACTAAACTAATAGATTTTTTCGTAGTAAATCGATTAAGGGATGATGATTCATGGTTCACATATAATATAATTATATAACCCACAAGTGGGCCCTTATATGCTAAGGGTTCGGGTTGGGGCATTGACCCGTTGACCCAGTTAACCAGCCTGTTGATTTCGATCTGGGTCGACCTAGACACGGCCATGGGCCGGTTTTGGGCCCGGAACCGGCCCGTCGTCCCCTGGACGGGCTTGGTTCTATGAATTGGTGAACCGTGAATTGTCGGGCCGGCCCGACGGTTCACCCAGATTTTCAAAAAAAAAAAATATTTCAAAAAGATTCAAAAAAAAAAAGCAAATAATGACCGGTGAACCGACCGTTATTTGCTATTTTTTGAATTTCCCCACCCCCTCCCCTCCCCATTTTTTCTTATAAATACCCTCACACCCCATTTTTTCCTATAAAATTAAGTTAAAGTCCTTTTATTTATTTTCTTTTGTTGTTTTCTATTTTAAAGTAATTATTTTAATTTATTTATTCATTGAGTATTTTTTTAAAAATATATATAAATATAAATTTCCGGGCCGACCCGGCCCGTCGAGCCGTGCGTAGTACGGGCCGGTTCCGGTTCCGGAAAAAGTGAACCGCGAACCGGAGTGAACCGACCCGAACCGGCCCATGGCCGTGTCTAGGTCGACCCTAATTCAAGTTATATCTACACCGATGATTGTAAATGTTTCTATGTATGAATATACAGTGATAAATTATTTATAATTTTCATGATGATTATATCAAACGTCAATCAACATTTCGTTTTTCCTGTTACTTATCCATTTATAATAACATTTCCGAATTCCATTGTTATCACGACCCGACAGATATGAACAACTACACATGAAATGGCGTCGTATTAATTGCTTAAACTCCACGAGTACGACATGATTTTTTCGTGGAGTGTTTTTGAACCACAAGATGAAAATGCAGGCATTCTTGAAATTGGACCAACGAACTATATATATATATATATATATATATATATATATATATATATATATATATATATATATATATATATAAACGTATACGTAATTACGATTACAACACTTAATAATTTCAAATGTGATGAGTTCACATTTATCTTGACTTTTGAGTTCCCAACTAGTTTCAATTGCTTATTGTACATTTAATTACAAGTTACATTTTATAGTCATTATATTAAATTTGTTGGTTCGATAATTAAGTCGAAACGAGGATAACGATTAATGATTAAGAGATGGTACAATATTTGGACCCTCAAGACCTTTCTTCAAGCCCAACTCACTCGAACGCCGGAAAGTTCACCGGTGATCACTGGATTTTGGTCCGGCGGCAATGAACAAAACGGTAGAACAATGATAAAAGAAAAAGAGAACTAATTCCTTATCCATTTATGGAAGTTATCTCTGAAACTCACCCTCCAACTATTGTCAGATTGCGTCTCCCCTTCTCACTTCTAGCTACTTGCATAGAAATGCGGGGCGAGCTACGATGACCACTTTTGTGCGAGCTTCTGACCCACTCTGGCGATCGTGCTCCCTACAAGCGAGCTCTTGGCCCATCTTAATCTTTGAGCTTAAATCTGTCGGACGAACTTCCATGGCCCATTTTACTCTCTTCGCCCTAATGGCTTCCTACCCATTATGCCGAGAAGGTGGGGGTACGGCCCAGTTGCCGAACGTACCCCATCAATTTAGGTCCTTGACTTATATCTAATTGCTAAAAAATATTATGTATTATTAATATTATTAGTAAAAAAAATCTATAATGCATTTTTTTTATATACAACCATTTAAATAGTGCATATTTAGGGTCAGCTAAAATGATGCACAATAATAATTAAGTCTGAACTCAATCATGAAATTCATTTTTGGGCACAAAACTTAACAATAAGCAAAATCAATACAATTAATGGAGATAGACATGGTGACAAAAATCTAATTTCATTCGATAGCATGATCATAAAACCTAACACAAAGATATATTCATTAATGAATAATGAGTCCTTGTATTGTATGCGAAATGTCACCTGTCAAATGAACTGTCTAGATCTATATTATAACTTTGGCCCTACAACTTTTCAAATAATTACAAAAACGCCCTCCTCGAGGGATCTAATTGAAAAGCCAACATTTAAAAAATAAAATAAAAGAAATTACGATTTCTTATTTCAGTACATCGCTTTCTTGGAGAAAGAATACATAGTGGGATGGGTTCAAAAAGCTGAAAACAATTGGAGATCTCGTTTTGCTGTTTTCATTTGAAATAAAAAAAGAAATAAAAACTTTGATTTTTTTTGTTAAATATTTAATTTTTTTTTAATAATTTTTTATTTAAAGTTGTAATTATTTTAATTAATTTAATATTTCAATTTAAAATACAATATTTATTTAAAAATACGTGAGAAGAAGTGTCTAATATCTATTATCTTAGCTAAAGAATGTGGACCAATATTTGGGCCGAATTCTTGTACCTATTTGTTTGCCCGACCCGTATAAAAGTGGATTATACAGATCCATATTTTTGGCCCGGCTAACATTTTATCTACTTGGGCCATTTATATTATTGTGTAGTATTTAAATTGAAAATAAAAAAATAGTAAATTCGAAAGTCGATTCGCGAGTTTATGAACAATGAAAAATGAGATCAAGCTTCTTCTTGAATGAGTCGACTCGACCCATTTACTCTCCTACCATAGATGAGTTGGGTATTTATGTGTGAGTGTGTGTAAATCTGCAATAACATATTATTTGGTATATTTTTTCATAGATGTATCTAATAAAAAAATATGTCGAAACTATTTGAAGTGAATGATTTTTGTAGACTCATATATTTCAGACTTATATTGCTCAAAACTCGATCACATAGCTCAAAGGGTCTTATAACTCCGAAAAGTAGAGAATACAACGATGTTCGATATCACATTTATGATGTAGCAAAAGAGCAAAAATTCGTTCGCCGTCCTGCAAAATAGTTTGGAGTAGAACCATAAATATTGATCTACACATTAATACGTTGTACATTATAATCACTAGGTGACTTATTTAGTGACAACCCTCCGACTACCATCCTACGTCGAAGTCGAAATCAGGAATCAAAGTAGAGTAGAAAGCTTATAGAAAATCGACCCTAGAAAACGTGAATGAACTCACTTGCCTAGTTTGCAATCAATATGGCAAATAACCTAACTATTTTTCCATGGGTCTTTTTGTAAAGTTTTTAGTACATACATTGAATTTGAGCTTCATTTTCATGCACTAATTCAATTTTTCGTGCCAAAAATCTAATTAGATACATCAAGACAATCTATTAAGTTATGTTTTACAATTACCAGTTTCTTTATAATTGACAAGAGAATTTGCAGACACTCGAACTGTATTGGGTAAATTATTATGGTATGTGTAATGCTCGTAAACTGCACAAAAAGTATAAATAGCACAATTTAACCATAAAATCTTATCAATAAAGTTTGAATTCTTGTCACATGACACCAACACTTTTTTACTCCACTAGCTAACTAGGCCACCCATACGTGGCGGGCCAGGGGCACCTAATTCTTGGAAAAAAGATTAACATTTGTATCATGTACTTATGAAAATATGAAGTTGCTAAATTTAGTGATAAAATAAAATTAAAGCAACATAATTATTGCTTATGAATTAAGCACCCTACTATACTTACATGGGTGGCCCTAAGTTATTATCCATTTCTTATAGTCTACCATGCCATAATTAAAGAGCACGATCATAAAAAGTGATTTCTAGATATGATATTATTCAAACTTTCACAAATGCATAAATATTTATCCAATATTTGTTTGTTTTTTATAGATAAAATCACTATAAATTGATACAGTTGAAATTAATAAAATTCTACTACTTTAGAAAGATATTAATTTATTGAATTAAAAATTAAGCACATTATCACAAAGTTAGGACCTTGTCTATTTATCGAGTATTAATTTATCGAAGTTCTATTGTAATTGATAATAAATCACATGTCTCATTTTTTCTATGATGTTGCAAATTGCTACTTTTTGTTTAGTGGTAATTTCACCCCTCTATTTTCCCCTCTAATCAAAGCCGATATTTTCATAAATATAATCTTTTTTTTTTTCCTAGAAAAATCAACCATGCACTTCCAATGCCATATTTATTTTATTATGACACCATATTATAGACTAATATATTCAATTGACTCTATTAATAATATTTAATAGCTCTAGACTTGTCAAACAATTTATTCCACAAATTTAAAAGAATGTTGAAGAAAGATTAGAACAACACTTAATATTCTTATCTATATATTTCAATAATTTTATTTTATTTTCCCTTCTCGTTCGTTAGGCATTTCTTGACGAACCTTTTAGTAAATTGATCAGCTTCGAATCCTCTTGCCAATGGTCTAGTGGAGCTTGCCACACAGGGTTCGTCTAGTGTAGTTTTACGTCTCTCATATGGTTTACAAACTATTATACGAGAATTTTAGTTTACCCAATGCAACTACAGATAAACCTCTATAAATTAATACAATCGGGACTAATAAAATTCTATTAATTTATCGAACTAATAAATTAGTACGCTTTTACCGAATGAAAACCAAAGAAATTATTATTTAAACGAGATTATTAATTTATCGAAGTTATTCTGTATATAGTTTGCTGCATTACCTTCTTTACCAAAATAATAATAATAATAATAATAATAATAATAATAATAAGAAGAAGAAGAAGAAGAAGAAAAATAGAGGAAACGATGACAAAAATAGACCCACGTGACATATATATATATATATATATATATATGTATATATGTGTGCATACATTTTTGTTCCTCAAACCAAACCATTCCCATTTCAACCACTCTAAAAGAAAAAAACACCCAACTGCGTTTGATTCTTTCTTAGTCAAACGTTTTTGGGGGGTTTCTTAATTTTCAGCATTTGTTGGACAAATTTTTGTCTCTCTTTGACTTTGAAATACAAAAAAAAAAGCATTGTTATGTGTATTTAACAAGTATTCTTCGCGTGCTCGCTGTATATTAATTCCCCCACAAGATTTTTTTTTTTTGATTTCTTGGTGGGCTATTCGCAAATTGATAGAGATAGATTTCTGGGCATTTGATCATCTTTTTTATTTAATTAATTTTTATTTTTATTTTTGTAGGAGATTTTGAGCAGAGAAAAAAAAAAAAGAAGATTCTTGATTTTGATTTGAAACTTTTTTTTTCTTTCCCCCATTCGATTTTTGCTTTAATTTGTTTCTTGATTCTTGATTTTGTGATCGCTGCTGCTGGTGTTTGTGTTCAGGTGAGTTCATCTTTTGATTATTTTTCAGAATTACAAAACTGTCTATTTAATTTTAATTTGCCTCTAATTTAATCGCATATGAAACATTTGTTTGTTAGCAGTATATTTGTGGCTAATGTTCTCCGGGTTTTGCTGTTCGTTATTCGGAGAATTTTGGGTTTTAGATTAATATTTTGATTAGGCAGTTGGTAATTTAGCAGTTAACCTTTTCGTAGATTTCGCCGATTTTTCCCTAATTTTAATTAGCTTTATCGAGGATTAATTGCAGTTTGGTTCTTCGATTGATGCTGCATTTAGCTTGCTGTTTCTTTGCGGTGCATCATTAGTACGTTGTGCTATAGATACAATTCGTATATTCGATGATATAATATCCAAGAAGCAAAATAAGATGTGATTTCGATCCGAAAACTGTGAAAAAAACCGAACTCGAAAGCTTGTTCACCGTATAATTGCCTGATACGATATTCGTTATAGCTCGGGATTTGATTTGAAGACGAACAGGAGTTGTTGAATTTTTTTTGTTCGATTTTTCTTTGTAGAAAAGAATGCAGGTGTATAATTATTTTTTTCTAATGTTATTTTTATAAGTTCTTGATTCACATTTTTGAAAGCCTTGCGTTATTCGTCTACAGCTGGGGTTGAATATCTTGTCGTCGACTATGTTCGAAATATATTTCAGCTAAAATGGGGTGGCTTAGTAAAATTTTCAAGGGCTCGGAGCATAAAGTTTCGGAGGGGCGATACGATTGGAGATATGGAGCTGATACAGTGGAGAATAATCCAGCTTCTTCGTCCGTGAGTTAATTTTTTCAAAATTATCTAGTGTTTTTTTTTTCCGATTCTTTTCGATGAAAAGCTTATTCACGGAAGAAAAAAAAATGGTGTAGGATTCGTGGTCGGAGATTGAAGACATAGACCGTGCTATTGCATTATCTCTTTCCGAAGAAGATCATAGAGGAAACACGGTTATAGGTGAAATTTCTGTCTTTTTTATTTAATTTATTTTAATTTAATTTATTTACGTTTTTTACGGTTAAGTGAAAAATAAGTTTATGCATGGATAGATAGTAAACCGCAGTTGGAAGAAGACGAACTACTTGCTAGGGCTCTTCAGGAAAGTTTGAATATCGAGTCTTCTCCAGAGTCAACGAGTCGGAATGACAGTGGGAATGGAAATAGATTTGGACACGGGAATGGATTCGGGCACGGGAATGGATTTGGACACGGGAATGGATTTGGACACGGGAATGGATTCGGACACGGGATTGGGTATGGACATGGTAATGATAGCCATTACCAGCCTATATCTTTCCCACATACTACGAGTCTCAGGTAAACTAATTTCCGATGCTCTTATTCAAAAGGCGAAAATGTTTGATCTTCAAATTTGAATTCTTCAACATTTTGCAGAATCGTATCTCGTCTTTGCAATTAGTTTATTTCTTCAATAAAATATTCGTATTTTTTTTTTTTTTGCTTAGGAAAACTTTATTTACTATCATTCGTTTGGCTTCCGAAATCCTAACATACGTGATTGTGATAAAATTTTAAGACAATGTACCTACATAATATCCTCGATTTCCATTAATACAGATCAAATAATATTCGGTCATTTATCGATTCATAAGAAAATTATTCTGCGACAATGAATTTTGAAGAAATAATTTGCATTTTGTTCTGTAATAGGATTTGTGCCGGTTGTAATACCGAGATTGGGCATGGAAGGTTTTTGAGCTGTATGAGTGCTGTTTGGCATCCCGAATGTTTTCGATGCCATGGTTGCACCCATCCTATTTCTGATTACGAGGTACAAATATTCTCATTTCTCCATCAGCGTGTGTGTGTGTGTGTGTGTGTGTGTGTGTGTGTCTATATATATATATATATATATATATATATATATATATATATATATATATATATATATATATGATAAATTACGGTCACCCTCGAGGTAAGGTCAAATTTAAAAAGAAAAAAAACTTCCTGTTTGGGTAATTAAAACCAACCCCTTCAACTATGAATCTTCTTACACTTCCATCCTTATGGTATCAAATTCAACAAAATCTTCTAGATTCTGTGGAATATTCTCTAGTATGTACTCGTTTTGTGTAAAAATACAGTTTATGATGCACCACAATCTGATATTTACAAGGCTAATAGAGACATCTTATGATCATCCTGTTTCAAAATGTGGAGCTTGAATGTTGTAAAACGGGTACAAACGGGAGAATATTCCACGTAATCTAGAAGATTCCACTAAATTTGACACCGTAAGGGTGGACGTGTAAGAAGATTCATAGTTCATGGGGTGGTTGTAATTACTAATTACCCAAACATCAGAGGGGTTTCGTAATTTGACCTTACCTCAGGGGGTGGCCATAATTTATCTGAGGTGGCCGTAATTTACTTATATATATAATATATATATGTATATGTTAAACTAAACGAACTTCGTTGTTTTTTCGCGTATTGCAGTTTTCAATGTCGGGTAGCTTCCCATATCATAAAGCTTGCTACAAGGAGTCTTATCATCCTAAATGTGATATCTGCAATCACTATGTAAGTATCTGTAATTAATAATACTCTAATGATTTGTATAATTTTCAATTAATAATCTCTAATTTATGCATTTTGAATTTTCAATTCCTGTGGGTGAATTCAATTTGACCCAAATCCATTTCGTGTTTCTTGTATTTATTTCCGTTTCAGATTCCGACGAATGCAGCTGGGCTAATCGAATACCGGGCTCACCCGTTTTGGTCACAAAAATACTGCCCAACTCATGAGCACGATGGAACTCCTAGATGCTGTAGCTGCGAGCGTATGGAGGTAATTTTTTCTCTCCAACTAAACTCCGGAAAAGAAAAACATTTAAAATCTAATTTCGATTTCGTTTCTTGTTTTCAGTCATGGGATGCGAGATTTGCCGCACTAAATGACGGTAGAAAGCTCTGTTTGGAGTGCCTCGACTCGGCAATTATGGATACCGATGAGTGTCAGCCCCTGTTTCTTGATATTCAAGAGTTTTACGAAGGATTAAATATGAAGGTCACGCAGCAAGTTCCGTTGCTATTGGTCGAGAGGCAGGCTTTAAACGAAGCTATGGATGGAGAAAGACATGTAATAAAAAAATTTGTTTCTATTTCGATCGAGAAAAAAAAAAAAAAAGAAAAAAACTTTTTGTTTTATATTAAATACTATTTTGTCTTTTTTTTTTCTTGACAGGGGCATCATCACATGCCTGAAACTCGAGGCCTTTGTCTCTCCGAGGAACAAACAGTCAGCACCGTAAGGGTCTTCTTTTATTTTTTTATTTTTTTTATTTTTTTTGTAAACCATTTTTCGATTTTTTTGCATTTTCTTAATTTTGGGAAATGCAATTAAAAAAATATTTATTTAATTTTGGATTGTCAGATATTGAGGCGGCCGAGAGCAGCTGGAGGAAATCGTGCAATGGGAATGAGAACAGAGCCTTACAAATTAACGCGGCATTGTGAAGTGACAGCCATCCTCATTTTATACGGTCTCCCGAGGTATTTTAAATTTTTATTTCTTTATTTTGGGATTGTTAATAATCGGGTTTTCGTTCCGAAATATTCGAATTTTAATTTTTTTTTTTTCAGGTTACTGACTGGATCCATATTGGCTCATGAGATGATGCACGCTTGGCTTCGACTTAACGGTGCTTACTCATACCCTCTTTCAACCATTATATCTTCGAGTTAATTACATTTAGTACCATTTATTATATCGCATTGCTAAAAAACCCCCCTGTGATACATATTAGCAAAAAAACTCCACGAGGCATTTTTTTAGCACACGACCCCCTAAATTTTTATTTATTTATTTTAATTTTTTTTGGTTGGAAAAAGGTTATCGAACGCTAAGACAAGATGTGGAAGAAGGTATATGCCAAGTTCTCGCAAGTATGTGGTTAGAATCTCAGATTCTATACATGTCTGATAATAACAGCAACGCGTCCACATCATCATCGTCGTCATCATCGAGGCAAGGGGCGAGATCTCCGTTCGAGAAAAAGCTTAGCGTGTTCTTCAAACACCAGATCGCTTCCGATACTTCTGTCGTGTATGGAAATGGCTTCCGAGCAGGTAATCAAGCCGTGATGAAATTCGGTTTACAGAGAACCCTCGATCACATGCGAGAAACGGGCAATTTTCCTTATTAAAATTTGGTATTTTCTTTTTCAAATTCGGAGTAAAAAAATTTATATATTCTTTTTCTTCCATTCTTATTGAAATTGCAGCCTTGGCCTTTTCCTCCATGTATTAGCATTTAAGGCCATTCATTTTATAGGAATTACATATTCAGTACAGAAGTTTTCTCAGAATAGGTTTAGGGTGTCATATTTTATCATCCTTGTATATTTGAAGTCCTTAGCATTTATTTCTTTAAAAAAGAACAATAAAAATTCATAGCCGACTGATATATTTTCGATTTCCTCGTCTCAAATATTTATATAAATTTACTTCCTGCTACGAAATAATTTTACGCAAATGTATTAGAGTTTATTGCATTTATACCCCTGTTATATCAAAATACTAAAAAACTCCTCTTACGATAAATATTCGCAAAAACCCATCTACGATGTATTTTTTTAGCATACAACACCCAAAATCGCGAGTTTTTTGGAGGTAATTTGCTAACATTAACAATATAGGGACTTTTTAAACAATTCAAATAAACATAGGGGTGTTGAATGCAATAAACAGAATTTACTAGAACACAAAGGAAGATGAGCTGAAGCTAGTAGTAATCTCATCTTCCATGCACAAATCCACATTACTGCAAACTACACTACACAACAATGGCTTCTCTATACTAAACTGCACTTTCAAAAGAACCGAAACAACCTCTGCCATTTCGGGTCGACCCGCCGGATCTTGTCTGAAGCAGCTGAAGCATAATCTCGCCACCTGCAGAGCGTATTCCATTCCTCCACCAGCAACTAAACCGGGCCCCACAAACCCGCTCAACGCAGCCTCTACGTTCTCGCTCTCCATAGTAGCAGCTACACTCGTCGTAAGTATTGTTTCCCTATCGCCTTTCTCGAAAACCGAGTACTTCCCCGCGGTTATAATCTCCGATAGAACCACCCCGAAACTAAATACATCAACCTTAGTAGCAACTGTTTTATCGATACTACCGTCGATTTTTGTTGCAAGATTGAAATTCGAAATCTTTGCCCTTAAATTTCCGTCGAGGAGAATGTTTTCGCTGCTTATATTGTTGTGTGCGTAAGCTGGACTGGCAAAGTTGTGTAGATAGAGAAGCCCGTTTGCAACGTCGAGCGCTATACCGATCGCCTGGCTCCAGCTCAGCATTCTTCCGCTTAGCCATTCTCGGAGGGACCCGCTTCTCATGTACTCGTAGACAAGGTACGAGGAAGAGGAATATTCTTTTCCCTCTCCGCAGAATATTCCACGAAGTTTTACGATGTTGAAGTGGTTAATCTTCTGCAGAATCTTCACCTCATCATCTGCTTTTCCGTTGATTTTTTTAACGGCCAAGATTTCCCGTCGTAAGATTCCACGGTAAACGGAGCTACCCTTTATTCTATTCTTTGCTCCGAAATTTCGCGTCGCCCTTTTTAATTCGGAGAATTCGAATACTTTGAGTGCTCGATCGAAGCTCGCGATTTCAAGAACCAGTTCCCTTGGAGAATAATTACGCGCCTTATTCTTCTCTGTAATATTTCTTGTTTCTCTCTTACGAAATAGAAAGATCAAAATCAAGAAAAGAAGCAAGATCAAGAGAGAGAAAGCACCTGCAGATATACCGACAATCGAAAGAACGATTCTCGATTTATTATTTTCACGAAAAATGGGAGAAGGTAAAGGCGATGTGGTGATCGGATTAATATTTCGGTTTAAAGTATGCAAACTCGAGGGTTCGTTTTTCATAGGAATTAAAACAGTTGTGAAGGGATAAATAATAGTCGGAAAAATATTCGCCTCACTTATTCCCTTCTTACTCACATTGAATTGTTTACTCAAAGCATAAATAGTATCACCAAAACCGATCGAATAAGTCACCAAGAACTTGATTCCTTCTTCTTCTTGTTCACTCGTTGGACAAGCACATCGAAGTGGGACCCGCAATTTACTTCCAAACGACAAAGGCCGATTACTATTCGCATGTTTAAGAGAATCGCACGTCGATAATCCTTGATAAGTATTGTTTGCAATTGAGAAGTAGCTTTCGGACTCGGTTAGGACAGTGTAAGTGGTGGTGGCTTCGTAGTAATTATCCGAAGAGCAAGAGCAGTCCACAGGTACGATGATTTCTTGTCCTGTCGGAAAATTCGCGACCGTTTTGAGGTTGTTGAGTTTCGCGATTTCTGATTGGTCGGAAAACGTGAGGGATGAAATTGTGGGAACTGTATTGTACGGAGGGTTTGCTGTGAAGATCAAGAAAGCTTTGCACGAGAAACTAAGGCTGTTATTGCATGTGTAGAGAGAAGATTCCGACATGTTTGCTTTGTCGGAACAATCCAAGACGGAGTTTCCGGAATATTTTTGCTGCGCAAAAATGCATTGAACAAAGAAAATAAGAGTGGTGATGGAATTGAGGATCCAATTCATGATGATTTTTTTTTTATGGTGTTTTTCTTGAAGAGTTTTTTGAGTATTAATCCGACGTTTAAAAGCGCGTTTTCGGGGATTATAAAATTGAGGGTGGTGATTAATAATATTAATTATGGATTATGATGATAAGGAACAAGGAATCAAGAGAAGAAAATGATTCAAGTTAAGACAAAGATTCTTATGCAAAATTTGTAGTGTAATGTTAAAGGTGGTGGAATAAATTAGGTGATTATGTTGTTGTTTTATGTTTGGACAGAGGAATTTGAAGGCTGCTTGCATAGATTAGTCTTTTAATTAGTTATTAATTTATTAGGTTATTTCCCGTGAATCAAATGTTTCAGATTGTCAAGATTTTTATGAATTAAGAAGAACGACACCCGATGAAGGTGGGAAGTTGGGCTGGTCCCCAATCTTGTAGAAGAATTGAGTCCAACTGACTACAAGTTCACTTTTTTTTCTAAAGTGCAAATTTCGATTTGATTTGTCAAATTTAACCCCAGTATTATCATCTAATAATGCCCTCAAATTCGGCAGGCTTAAATGACAATATGTTTTGCCAATTTTTCTCTAGAACCTAACTCTAGGAAAAGAACAAATCGATTAAATTTTGTATAAATGGACCAAAAGACAATAAAATAAAAATAAAAGGAAATTGTGAGAATAATATAATTTGACTTGGTCGGCTAATCACGATCCCACACAAGATCTTCTTAATAGACCTTTTGAAACATTCAAATCCGCAGAATCAAGAAAGAAACGCTAATCAACAATGACGGCATCAATAGAACCGAAAACGATAACCTTGAAGCTGTTGATATACTCTTCCTCTGTGGCCACACTCGCCAGTCTTCTCAAAAATGAAGGAAATTCATTGAATTTATTCTCCAAACTAATTATATATATATTTTAAACGATAAAGCTGCTACTCCAGCTGCTTCTTCGTAGCCTATAAACTATAAGATGCATAATTCAAAGGCGATAACACATCCATGAACATGGACACATATGCCTGAAAGTGACCGACACCCATGCTCAATAGCACTCCAACACATGCAACTTGAGCTTCTGTAGCAACCCAACCAACTTCGTCTTCGGCGCTTGAAGAACGTGACAACATAATCGTTTATATTTCAATTTTAAAGTAATTTTCCATTTTTAAAATGTACACACTTTCTAGAAAAAGCTGTCCACTTTTATTTTTCATCCTCTTTAAATTTTACGTTACATTCAGCCAAAACCACCTAATATTCCCTCCATATTTTCATTTATTTTGAGAGACAGAGTTAGAGTTAGATCAACACGTATAGATTTTACAATTACTCCAAGTGTTTGTTGCTTCATTGGTTTACAAATAATATCCTGCTCTACATATATTTCCCCACCTCTCTCTAATAGATGGTGGGAATATATTTAATCTTACTATTGATAGTTGCTATACAAAGTACCACATGAATATGTTCTAGGTAAATACAATGGAGAGATTCTAGGAAGTTCATATAGATCTCTAAATTTTTGTGACAACTTCCCGACATATTTCTAAGAAAAATCCTATTTACAAATGATCCACTGGTTCGGTGAAAACCTCTTTGGCCAAAATAACATAAAATTCGGTCCAAAATAGACGACGACCATCACTCCTTTTATTAGACATGTTCCAAGCTGGTTATCGAGTTGGATCTGGCAGTTCACATGATGCGGTTATGTGAATCCTTAATCAGCACGAAATATACACGGTTAAGACCCATCTTATTCTAGTCAATCTATTTGCTCGAGTTCTCTCGAGCTATCAGAAGGTCATCGTAAATACGAACCTATTAAGGTTGCTTAAATTACATTTTTTTTTTGGAATCATCCCTATAGTTACATTCCCATTTATCATATCCAACTGCTTTTACAAATAAATTGATCATATGAATAACTTACAAGTGAGAAAAATATCGTTTATCATTTATATATACCATAGTCCCAATAAATATTTACTTTCATTGTTATTATTCTTTGTTATTCCAAAGTTGGTTTTTTTATCCTATTTGCATTATACATTGATAAATTAATACTCTGACAAATTATAACTTCGTTTAAATATTTTTTTATTCTAGTCCTGACTCAGTAAAAACATACTAAATTATTAGTTCCATAATTTAATATTTCGCCGAATTAATCGAATTTTACTTAGTACATTAATTTATAAAGCTTTAACTACACAAAGTATAATAAGAATAAAAGAAAAAATCTAATCTAAGTCATCATCTTGTGAAATTCATGGAAATCGAGCACCCCATTCCCATCAAGATCGAAAACCCTAATCATCTCCTCGCATTCCTGATGAGATCTCACATCCCCAAGCCGCCGGAGACCTCTTAGGAGCCCCTCCGCCGTGATGCAGCCGCCGCCGTTATCTGCCACGTACATCTCGAAAGCTCGCCGGAGCACAGCACTATCGTCCTCGCTATCCCTTAATTCCATCACTTGCATGAAATCGTCAAACTCAAGTAGCGGCGACGAATTCTCGGTTGCGGCGGCGGCGCCGCCGCCCTTTGAGAAC
The DNA here is from genome assembly GCF_056151865.1 of Erythranthe guttata. Classification (NCBI taxonomy): domain Eukaryota; kingdom Viridiplantae; phylum Streptophyta; class Magnoliopsida; order Lamiales; family Phrymaceae; genus Erythranthe; species Erythranthe guttata. The sequence continues at coordinate 14,874,338 of NC_142535.1, forward strand.
TCCCTTATGATCTTCTCCGCCGCCTCGTGGGAAACGGAATCGCCTATCGAAGCGAAATAAGCACTCAACTCACCCGCGGCGATCATGCCGTCGTTGTTCGCGTCGAGGTATCGAAAAACCTGCCGGAACTCCCCTTCCTTATCGTCGCCGCCGCCAACGTGGTTGGCGGTTTCCGGTTGAGGGATCCCGGTTCTCGGCTTGGAGCGGCGGCGGAAGGGGAGACGGAGCTTGAATGAGTTTGTAAAGCTTGCAATCGCCATTTCTATTGTTCAATTATTGGAAAAATTTGTCTTTTTCAATATAAGAAATTAATTTTATTAGTGAGGGGTCTATATAGAGATTACTATTGTATTTGTATATATACAAATTTTATACTATTGCATTCAGAAATTGCCGGGAAGCTTCTTATTAGGTTACATAATTGTGTGAGATAATTAATTGAAGTTGTTGCAGTGGAAATCAAATCTATTTGTGCGGAAATTTAGTGAAAATTTCGTTTGCGTATCCCTAACTTTCGGTTTCTTTCTTCTTTTGAATTACTTCACTTTTGGAGGGAAATTTCGTGGAAACATCTCAAATATAAATTCCATTAATTTAAGGCTAATCTAACGACATTGGTGCAATAAAGGAATATTATTTTGTTGGGTGAATTATAATTTTTTTTTTGGAATTAATATACTTGTGAAAAAAATCACTTAAATTGTTAAATAAATGGTCCTCGGTAATTATTTTTAGGGTAAATAACAACCGCACCACTTGAGGTATGGTTAAATTACGAAGAAATCCCTCATGTTTGGATAATTACATCTACCCCTCAACTATGAATCTTCTTACATCTCCACCCTTATGGTGTCAAATTCAACATAATAATCTAGATTCCGTGGAATGTTCTCTAGTTTGTACTCGTTTTGTGCAAAAATACAGTTTCTGATGCACCACAATTGATATATACAAGCCAAAAAACACATATTATGGTCATCTAACTTCAAAATGTGGAGTTCGAATGGGATAAAACGGGTCCAAAATTGAGAATATTCCATATAATTTAGAAAATTCCACTGAATTTGAAACCGCAAGGGTGGACATGTAAAAAAATTTATAGTTGACGGGGTAATTGTAATTACCCAAACATAAGGGAGGTTTTCGTAATTTGACCATACATCGGGGGTGGTTGTAATTTACCCTTATTTTTTATATTATACTCCTATATGTTGTAATAAAGAATCTCTAACAGGAGATACGAAAATGGAGCATTAAATATTTATTTGATGTTTGATATTATACTACAATCTTTCTTAAAGAGAAATTATTCCAATTACGAGTATTAAATAGATTATCAATTTTTAAATAAATGAATAATTATTAAATGCCACATCTCAAAAAATGATAGACAAATGGAGTTGTGTGATATGTTTGATACCTTATTTTTCAGGGAGTATTTACTATTTTGCATCTTGGAGTGGTTGAGTATCAAAATAAGTACCACAGTAATGCTTTCATTAGAAGAGGATTTTTAATTTTTTAGTATTAAAATGAAAGTTTTATAGTTTGATACTTCATCTGTTTTTTTTAAGTGTCTCTTTAGCCAAAAAAAAAAAAAAAAAATCACAAGTCAAGTGTCACTTAAGAGTTTCAATGTAGGACAATTTTTTTTCCTTTCTCCAACTTCACCCCTATATTAATAACAGATTCGTGAAGTAATAAAAAGAATTTGAAAACCATTAAAAAGTAGTTTTGTCGAATAAAAGTTTTTTTTTTCTACTAACATCAAAGTTATTTAATAATTTTCGTAATTTTTCTACAGCTTCACCCCTATATTAATGAAGAAACCCTTAGTCAATTATATAGGTGTACTAGGACAAGTTACATTCTCGTAGAATAGCGCAATCTATACGAAAGACGTAAATCACACTAGGTTGACCATGTGTAACAATCTCCACCTAACGATCATTGCAAGAATATTCGAACTTGGATCAATTGACAGATACTCAATTGCGATCCATGACCCGACAAGAAACGGACGAAAGAGAAAGAATGGTTTCATAACTTCTAGGAATGGAATATCCATCTCATGGTACATTGTACCTAGACATATTCTCAAGAATATCCCAATCAATGAATGCCCTTGCCTCAAAACCCTAATTCAAAATTTGTCGGAAATACTATAAAATAGATACATTGAATGTAGTCATATATGACATTGCATCAACATTTTTTTTTATCAACCCATAAAAAAATCAAATTCATATTGTGCACATATTACTCCTTACAAATATTTATCCCTTCAAACGGTTGCGTACGTATCAACAAAATCAATTTATATACATTCGATATGAATATATATAAATAAATATGAACGAGAAAAGTGATTTAATTTCTAAAAAAACTTATAGTGATTGATCACTGTTTTAACATAATATATATCCAACTAATTAAACGACGCTACGCATCGATAACGTAACGTCGCTTTTGTCTTTGTCGAGTTGTCGTTGTTTTCGTAATACCTGGTAATATATAACTCCAAATTAAATGTTATAATCCTTATCACACGTAAGATACATGATTTCTTAAGCGATAAATACAAAATATATAGGATATCATATATAACTGCTAATTAAATTGTACTGCTTTTAAATAATTGTGGTTCATTTGAAAAACAACGGTGTTGATATTTGTAATTTCAAAATTATTTTGTTCTAAAAAAAATCAAAACTTGGAAATCGATGGTGTACGAAAAATTCAAAAAAAAAATAGTTTAATTTCATGTAATTTGAAACACATAATAATTTTAATATTATAAGTGTAATTTTCGTATGATTGGAGTCTTCGGATAATTATATTTGGAAAATAATTTTGGATAAAAGATAAAACTCTCATATATATAACTGCTATACTATATCTGAAATGCTAAATCTCGCACTAAAATTACCGAATTCTTAATTCATGACATATAATTGCTCTATTATATCTGAAACGCTAAATCTCACACTAAAATTACCGAATTCATAATTCATGACGAAGGCATATAGATATCTTGTGATTAAAATACCAACTTTCTCAAGTAATCTTTACTTAGTTTGTGACATACATTAAATTTCAATTGGTCAAGTTAATTCTCATCGTTGATTAAATTTTTTTGAATAGGTGACGACACTATGTGCAGTTTAGCAAGTAAAGGACAAATTCGAATAAATGCACCATGTGAAAAAAAATCATACAGAGGTAGATGCAGTAGAATATGCTTCAGTTTTTTACAATATGCTTGACACAAAATAATGCATGTAATTGTACTATAGATCGGTTCAAGAGCGCCGAGTTTTCGATTTTTCGATTTTTCAATTTACTTAGATTGTTATCAAAGTAATTTGTCAAATTTATGGCTCACTCTATGCCAGAATGTTACTTCGTTTATGTGATAGAGAAAGTCGATTTATTCAGTCATTAAATTCACTAAAATAAACAATCTTTAGAGTGATATCTATCTAGGGTAAATTACGGCCACCCCTAAGGTAACGTCAAACTACGAAAAACTTCTTATATTTGGATAATTACAAACCACCTTTCAATTATGAGTCTTCTTACACGTCAACTCATATGGTTTCAAATTCAACCTAATCAAGATTATATTCGTGCAATGTTCTCTAGTTTGTACTCGTTTTTTGTATAAAAATGCAGTTTCTGATGCACCACAATCTGATATTTACAAGTGAAGAGACACATCTTATGACCATCTTGTTCAAATTTTGGAACTCGAATGGGGTAAAACCGGTACAAACTGAAGAATATTCCACAAAAATTGACTCCGCAAGACTGCACGTGTAAGAAGATTCATAGTTAAAAGGGATATCGTAATTATCCGGACAACAAGAATTTTTTCGTAATTTAAACTTACCTTAAGTATGGCCGTAATTTATCCTGATATCTATTATCTTTTCCTTGGGGTGATAAAAAGAAAAAAGAAAAAAAAAACTGAAAATGGGACCATCCAGCCAAAACCTAGTACAGCCAACATCCCAAACTACTCTCCACATCCATATATATATATACAGATACATACACCAGAACAAACATTTTTAATATATTCAAGAAAATTAGGAGAGAGAGAGAAAATTAGGAGAGAGAGAGAGAGAGAGAGAGAGAGAGAGAGAGAGAGAGAATAAATAATTAAAAAAATGAAGGGTTTGAAGATATCTTATTGCACAGTTGAGAGAAAAGCTTGTATTAATGGATGGATCAATGATTGGTTCAAAGACTGTCTTTGTAACCTGAAAGATGAAATCTCCTTTGTTTTCGGAGTTTTCGGTTTATTTTTCTGGGCTGTCGCTGAAATCCCACAAATTATTACCAACTTCAACACCAAATCTGCTTCTGCTGTCTCTTTAGCCTTTCTCTCCACTTGGATCATCGGGTATACATATATATATATATATATATATATATATATATATATATATATATATATATATATATATATATGTGTGTGTGTGTGTGTGTGTGTGTGTGTGTGTGTGTTTAAGGAAAGAATTATTGATTGTGATAAATGTTATACATGCAGAGATATTTTTAATCTTGTGGGCTGCATTCTTGAACCAGCTACGGCAAGTGATCTTAATTAATTAGAGCTCTTAATTAATTAATTACTCTTGATTTATTTATTTAATATTATTCATGTATATAATTGTTATAGCTTTTTAATTTATTGATTTTTGTTTGATGTGTTTTTATATGCAGTTACCCACTCAATTCTACACTGCAGTGGTAAGTCTTTGTCAAGTACATTTTTTTACTACAAAAATAAAATTTAATTATATCATCTCGATATAATAAAATAATTATTACTGCCATAGGAAATATTATTTATTTAATTATCTGTTTATTTATTTTTGGTGTGGTGTAGTTGTATACAACGGTTACTATCATACTAGCTCTGCAATGTGTGTATTACAACCATTTCCTTCAATGGTGGAAGAGCAGCCAAAATGAGGCAAATATGGTAATTAATCTAGAGAATTTTTTTTTTTAATTAATTTAATTACTAAGAAAATAAGAAATTTTTTTTTTTTTTTTTTTAGGTTAAAGATGAGGTCGATTCACTTGAACCCGATCTTCAAAATCCACTAATTACGACGACGACGGCGACAAAAACAACAAACGCTCCAGTTGAGGTTCCTCGTACGAAGGATTTCTATTTCATGTAATACTATAATTACATGAAAAAACCATATCATACAAAATTTTGTGCAATTTATATTTTTTTTACAAAATAATTATACGACAAGAATATTGCATAATCATGGCATCTTACTTTCCGTTTTGTATCTATATGTTACTTAATAATGAAATTAAAATAGACAAGAAATTTGAAAAATCATCAATCATAATCGTTTCTGAGTTTCGCTTGATTAAATAAAATTTGTAGGCATGCAAACCGCATATTCCGTAACTCGTCCATAACTAAAATATGATACGCATTTGTATAATAAATTGTGTCTATACATTATTATGTGTGACAATATACATTCGATGGATTTAAAATTGAATTTCGATAATTCAAATTTAATTCTTGAGATTGAAAATTTATTGAATAAACAAAAAGTAATTATGTTCATAATTTTGTGGTATATAACATACATATATTTGGACAGGTCAGCAAGATCTTTAGCAGGAAGTGAGACCCCGCCACGTCAGCATTACATAAAAGCTAGGAGTGGGCCCCCTGCATTGGAGCATGACAGCTCAGACTCATCATCTGAACAAGATGAACCTCTAATTACTCAGCCTCGTGCAATTCCTCGCACAGTAAATATCTTTATTATTCTTTTTACATAAATATTAAATTAATTAAAATTAATTAATTAATAATATATATATAATATAATGATAAATGAACCGATTTGTTTATTAATTGAAAGAGGCATGATGAATTTTTATTATTGGAAGAAATAATTATCTTTATATTTTTTTTAAATAATTATTTTTATTACCATGCATTTAATTGAAGCTTATGCAATATATTTAATATGCTGAGAAAGTAATTAATTTGGAAATTAAAATATATATATATAGGTGAGATATGGATTATTTGTTTCTGCTTCAGCAAATCTTCCACAGTTGAGCAGAGCTTTGAGAAGGGTTCATAGTGTAGAGTTTCCTGGGAGCAGACTTTCGCAGGTAATTTTGTAATGGATTTAAGTTATTAAAATTTAAAAATTAATGTAATTTAAATTATATTTAATAGAGTTATCAAATAATTAAATGTTTTTTTTGTTGATGATGATGAACAGGAATATGAAAATGCATATGGGCAATGGTTAGGATGGTTGATGGCAGTTATTTATATGGGGGGACGAATCCCACAAATCTGGTTGAATGTGAGTGTTTTTGTCGTACTTCTTTTATCAATTTCGATTTTATAAGAAACTTTAACCGTAAACCTGAACCCAAAAATCCAAAACCCGAAATCCGAACATGCAATTAAATACCCAAAAAGTTACCTAGTGAATTTTGATTTAATTTACTCTAATCTAATGCATTGTATTTTATTTCATGCTATAAGAGCAACTCCAATGGGAGGTACCAAAATGAATCATCAAATATTAAATTGATGCTTGATATAATACTTTGATACCTCTATAAAATTTATGCGTTCCAACCCAAAGTATCAAATAAAGTATTATTTCCAAAATAAAATGATTAAATGCAAATTAAATTAATTCAACTACTTTCTAGTATATTGTTAATGAAAACTAGAAGAAGTTTGTTACGTCACCCCCAAATCTTGTGAATGTGTTTGAAAATGGGAGAATACTATGATGTATATCATATTGTTATCATATTTATTATACAGCTCGATCTTAAATTCTATGTAATCATCTTACTTTTCTTCAATTTACCATGCATCTAATTCACATTGTTTTAACATCTAAATCAATAATCAAATAATTTAATTAAATAGTCAGACCATAAAAAGACAATTTCTTTGTTTAAAATTATATTCCAAAAGAAAACACAATCACAACAAAAAATTACCAATCAATTATGGATTTTCGTAAACAATTAAAAAAATTAAAACTTTTGTGTGCGGTGAGGCTAACTTTTTCTTGCAAAATTAGTTCTTCTACTTTTAAATTGCGTATCCAGTAGAAAAGGTATTCCTTTGCATCTAGTGTTTATACAGCGGAAAAGTATTGCAATAAATATACGTATCCCTTTTCTTTGGAAATTTGTTGTGATATATTTTCTTCCCGTTGAAATTGCGGTTGAGATTTTTCAGGATTATTTGATACCATTTTTTTTGGGTGTATTTTTGCACCTCATTGAAGCGAAGTATCAAAAAAAATAGTACTTTGATACCTCCGTTGGAAAGGAATTTTTGAGATTTGGAGTATCAAAATGGTAGTTTTACCATTTGATACTCCATTTAATTCCCCCGTTGGAGTTGCTCTAAGACATAATTAAGGCATAATTTGAGGAAAAAAAGTCGTTTTTTTCATGTTCGGTTAAATTATAGAAATTTGGAGTTTTTTTATTTTAATCATTGCGAATCTCCCCAACCAAACGAGGCCTAACAATTATAAGATTGTTTATCTTAATTCTTGAGTTTCTCAAGACCACTAATATGTCTTTGCTTTTGCTGTTTGCAGATCAAACGAGGAAATGTTGAGGTAATTAAAGATATTTTTTTTTTTATTGATTAATTTTACTATATTATACAATATATTCTCTAACATACATAATTGTATATTATGGCTTTGTGTTACACAGGGATTGAACCCTCTAATGTTTGTGTTTGCACTTTTGGCAAATGCTACATATGTTGGAAGGTACTTAACAAACAATATTTCTAAGTATCCATAAATTAATTAATTAATTAATTAACTAATTATTTCTAACAATTTAGAAGTTTGATAAATGCAGCATATTAGTGAGAAGTAGTGAATGGGAGTTGATTAAACCAAACATGCCTTGGTTGCTCGATGCTGCAGTATGTGTGCTGCTTGATCTTTTTGTATCCTTTTAATTACATATATTAATTAAATACTCCTTCTAGAAGCTTTATTGACTAATTTTATCAAAATTCTAAAACATATTAAAATTTCTACTTAATTTGTTTAGTAATGGAATCAATATTTTCTTTAAAAATACATTTCTTTTCATTAAACTAATTAGTAGCAATAGTAAATATAATTTTAATATTCGAATACATGTAACTTTAAAAATAAAGAGTTTCTATCGTCTACCGACAATAATTTATTTATTAATAAAATTAATTATTATCGTTTTACATATACGTAACCTTAAAAAATTTTGGAGACGCAACTAATTAATGTACGTAAAAAGACTCATGCACGAGGGTGTTTGTGTAATTTTATTCTTCGGTTTTTTTTTTTTTTTTATTTCTTTAATTTGTTTTGCATTACAAATAGTTATCTACTTAACAAGATGGCATATATAGATCATTCTTCAGTATATATACTACAAGTACATTAAGCTGAAGAAAAGAGAGCACTGTGGAGAATGATGACGTGGCAACTATGTCGAAGCAGATAATTTATTTACCTACTTATTGAATTTTTTTTTCTTTATTTAATTTATTATGATCTTTCTTTTTTTCTCTTCTTGACATTTAATTTGTAATTTCTGCCTTAAATGTATTTTTATGTTTTCTTCATATAATATTGCCTTAATGCACAACAGTTGTTGGAATTGGAAAATATATATATATATATATATATATATATATATATATATATATATATATATATATATATATATATATATATATGCGGAGTTATAATTTTAAATTTGAGGGGGCGAATGCGTTAAAAAAATTATACGGGAATCCGTTAATGCTATTATATGTATTTTCACTTGGTACATTGGACTTTCTAATTTCATATTGGGCTTTGATTATGCAGGCTATTTTGACTTTTGGGCTGGGCTCCGTTAGTCTATAACTATTTATTTATTTTGTAGTTATTTTTTTTTTTTTTTTTTTTTTTGAGAAGATTTTGTAGTTATTTTTGTTTGCAAGTATTTACTAATTCATCAAAAAGAAAAAAGAAAAAAGAAAAAAGAAAAAAGAAAAAGAGTATTACTGCCAAAACATTTAATCCACCATGTATAAATTCTTCTGCGAAATTAGTCTGATTTTGCTCGGTTTCCCCTACACTAAATTACAACTGAATTTTCTGTACCGATTTTATCCCATTTTTCTGTACAAAAGAAATTTCATCATTTCACAATTAAGTAATTAAAATAAAAATTGTGGTGAAAATGTGAAATATGATGAGTAATTTGGTGGAGTCGAAATAGTTACGCCGATTAATAAATCCTAAAAAAAATTAGATGCAAATATAATCATTAAATTGAAATGACAAGTGGACCTTCCTTTTTGCCATACAAATTGGAAGCTTTAGAATTTTAGGTATATTGATATTCCATTAACCATTTATTAATCTTGTTGTAGCTTTCAGATGATGTCATTATTATTAATTAATAATATAAAGAATAAAAAAATTATTGACCATAACTTGAAAAAGTGATCCATAATAATAAATGGTTCATTTGTCAATGTGATTACGTAATCAAGAGTATGTTAAGTCTCCACCCTAATTAATGCTAGGCTGAACTTACAAAATATATTAATTAATAATAATAGTTAATAAAGTTTCTTATTTTTATAGATTTTTCTATTATAGATATAAAAATACAAAGTTCAAACTTGTTTAGACATTCAAGAGCTCATCACAATCGGCTCGTGAGCCAAAGTAGCGAGGTTGAGCTCGAAATCGAGCTGATAAAAATTTACATGAATATAAGATCGAGCGCTCTAAATAAATCGAAGTTTCTTATTCTTTCTTTTGTGTCAAAAAAGTTTGTACCAAGAATCTAGAGCTTTCAATCTTAATAAATATGATACTTTACTTTTATTTATTTTTTGATGAAATAACCAGCAACCAAATATATACGTGCATCGGATAAACTTACACTCTTGTATAATTGCATGCAAACCAGACAATAGACATAAATCACATTACGCTAACTATGTGGGTTCCTTCGACCCAACACCCGGTGATAAACACCGGGTGGGTCTTCTGCTGCCACGTGTTCCTTTTTTTATTTTTCTAAAACCCCTAAAGGTAAACCCTAACGGGGAATTTATTATAAAATATAAAAAAAGTCACGTGGCAGCAGAAGACCCACCCGGTGTTTATCACCGGGTGTAGGGTCGAACAAATCAACTACGTGTGAGAAGCTTCATCTAGCGCCGCTGGTAATTCGAACATAGGTTAACTGACACATGCTCACTTGCTCCACCCACTATACCATCTATTACGGAATAAGTAAAAAATAAATAAATAAATAAATAGGATTTTTTTTATGAAAAATAAATAGGATTCTCATTACCCTAATAATGATGTTTGCATTAAAATCATAAAGTCTGTATAATTTAAAAAAAGAGAGAATGTTAAAATTGCTGTGGTCACAAATTTGAATTTGTGACTGTGGGACCCATATTGAAGTAGTATTAAAATTTAGACGTGATATCCATTTCTTCATAGACTTGATCTTAAAATAAAATTGACTTTAATAGATGCACTATAGTCCAATTAGAAATAAAATAACTAAAATAAACAAATTTTTAATTTAAATATAATAACTAAAATAAACAAATTTTTAATTTAAATCAGTTGCATAAAATAAGTTTATTAAACGAACCCTAATATATGTCAATACAAGATAAGTACTATTTTATAGGTGGTATGAAATTTCACTCTTCTAAATAGGGATTAATTTTACTTTGCACCCTCAAAACTCACCATTTTGGCACTTTGCTTCCCGAAAACAATTTATGGCATTTTGTATTCTCAAAACACATTTAATCGTTCAAAATGCACTCCGCTCTATTTTCCAGTCATATTTTCCATATTTAACTAATTTTCTGATTGTCAACAAGGGTACTTTTGTCTCTTCATCGACTTTGTCTTTGGGGTGCAAAGTGCTAATATACCCTCGTTGACAATCAAAAAATTAGTCAACGCCGACAAATAAGACCGGAAAAAGAGCAGAGTGCATTTTGAACGATTAAATGTGATTTGAGAGTACAAAGTGCCATAAGTTATTTCGAATGTGCAAAGTGCCAAAATTGTACATTTCGATGGTGCAAAATGGAATTAAGCCTCTAAATAGGTAACTTTTGAAAATTGTCCTTAACCCCCTTTTCATGCATTAGTTTAAAGAATCAGTTGACCTAGACTTTGAATCTCGTAAAATAAGCTGAAATGTCTCATATATAATTTACCGTTTTATTTTTATTTTATTTTTAAAAAGAAGAACCGACAAAACCTAACAAAAAATAAATAAATAAATAAACAACTAATGATGTGCACTAGTTAATTAGATTCTTAAGTACATATTCCCATATGCTAATCAATGATTAATTAACACAAGATCTATCGCTATTAGTCACGATCTTTCAAAGACTAGTTCATTAAATATGTGTTACAATTTGCAAACATCATTTGACTTTACTAATACCAAACTTTATTGGACCGACAATCCACACCATTCTTTAACTCACGTGTAAATCAATAAACTTAAGTTAACCGAGTCAAAATTAAAGGGAATATTGAAAAAATGTATAATTTTTCTTTTTTTCCTCACTTTCTTGAAAAAGACGTATATATATATTTTTTTATTATTAAATTTGCTAATTTTTGTTCAATTCATTAGTAAAATTATTGAAGTGGGGCAAGTAGAATTGCTAAAGTTTGACAATCACAGCACGACGAATATTTTTTTTTTTTTGGACAGAATATACGTGATTGAGAAAATAATATATAATGTCAAAAATAATATGATGCACAATTATTATGATGGAAATCGCTCCACTATCTCTTTTATATCAAATTAATTAGAGGATTTTTTTTTAAAATAAGTAATTCATCTTCGTCTTCGATCTTGATACAGTTTTTCATCTTAGTTTTCGATCGATTATCTAGTTTTTTTAATTGGTGGTTTTGTCGGAACCTTGTGTGGGGATTTTGAACCCGTTATTCTAATACTATATAAGTTTGATTTTCTAATTATTTCTTCTATCTGATTTTATTTAGTGCATAAATTTGCTCAGTTTGTGTTACTATATGTTATTGTTAAAACTAAATCGACATATCATTTTAATATTTAGAACTTAATATTTAGAACTATGATAGAAAATTTTCAAGTAGTTTTCACCGGATGAGTGTGTTAGTTGCATGTGAGTTGTAGACATACACAGTTACTCCCTTAGGTAGCCATTGATGGAACTTGTAATTTAATGCTTTCGGGTTGCATAGAAAAATTTTAATCGATTTTTGAATAATAGATTATAATACCCTTGAGACGGGTTATAAATAACTTGTGTATCGGATTAATAATCATAAGTCATAATTTGTATAATAGAGACTTAATTGAGTGAAAAATCAACGAGTAGATATATAGAAGATAAAATCCAAATCCATTTTTATTGAAATTATAATATAAATTAAAAAAATAACCTAACATACGTTGGATTGTTGAATAAAAATATAGTCGGTAGAATTTGATACTTATGATTAAATTATTTGAGTATTCCTTATGAGAACGATATCTGATTCTCTCGAGTTCACTTTTACGAACAACATGCGTCTAAACGTTATAAGTGATAATTATTTTCGAACTAAATCAATTAGTGATAAATGCTTGGAACATTAGAGTATACTTTCTCTCTCCAAATTATTCAACTAAACAAATACACAGACACAATTCTATTTTTTTTTTGACAAAATGAAAAACAATGAACATGCTATTTAAATAGCTTTTAAATGAATTTATTACATATATAAGATTTCTTAAGAGAAGATGATCCGACTACCAAAGAGGAGTGAAAAGTAGAATTACCAAAAAACTTGCATGTGAGTGGGGACAAAATTAAATTAAATCATTGATCTTAAATATATCATATTAATTGATTATTATATCACAAAATAAATTAATAATACATCTTATATATAAAAGAATTACTGAAGTCCTATTTGTCGAGCTTTCATCTAAACCATCTCCAAAAATTAATTGGCTCAACGATTATCAAATATAAATAATCATCATCCATATAATTATGTATTGTCTTATGAAATATTCACTATTTAGTAGATAAAATTGACATCGTAGAGATTGACGTATAAGACAACACATAGTTGAAACATAGTTGAAGAGGTGATTGTAATAACCCAAAATGAAGGTTTTTTCGTAATTTGAGCATACTTCAGGGGTGGCCGCAATTTGCCATTTACCTTAACATATTCAAGAGAAAAATGAACAATAATTTTGAGTTAGAAGCTTATAAATTTTAGAATATTCTTCAGTTTGTACTTGTTTTACCTCATTCAAGCTCCACATTTTGAAAGAAGGTGATCATAAGATGCGTTTCTTGGCTCGTAAATATCAGATTGTGATGCATCTGAAAACTGTAATTTTGCGCAAAATAAGTATACAAACTAGAACGTTCCACGGAATCTAGAATATTCTACTGAATTTAACACCAGAAAGATGAACGTGTAAAAAGATCTATAGTAGAGGAAGCGGTTATAATTACCCAAACAATATGGGTTTTTTCGTAATTTAAAATTACCTCTCAAAAGTAGGGTAATTTACTTTTTTTAAAGAAGGAAAATGAAATATCATGGCCCCTACATAAAGTTATAATTAAATTGAAAATGTGTTGACTTTGAGAGTCTCCCTATAAGGTTGCTTCTTTCTTCGTTCCTTCTTCACCGACAGATTTTCCAAAAATAGAAAAGAAATCAGAATTTTTAGCATAAATATTTCCCAACTAATTTTGATATTTTAATTCTTAAATTGATATATTTTCATGATACTATATTAGAATTTCAAGCAATAACATGTTTTTTTTTGGTAGGGTTTGATTTTGTTGTTGTCCTAAAAATAAAATACAACTCTTGTAGGTGTTTTACAATATCTCTAAAAATTAAAATACATCACATCTCATAAACTAACAAAAACTCATTAATTCTTTTGGATTACAAATGGTTGGTTGCTTTTTTTCTAAGCAATGCTCTCTCGATTATAGAATATAAAATAAATTTAAAATAAATCACTCAACTTCAAAAATAAAGTTCGTCTTTCAAATAAATATTACTCCATATTTTTACGATTTCTATACAAATATTAAGAAAACTAACAAATATCTATGGATCTTAGATAAATATATAACATGGCTAAATGTTTTCACCAAGATTTTTTCTAAATTAATCACTTATTTTTGTTCGAGAGAATGTTCGAATTTATCGATTTTACGTAATAAAGGTAAACTTTGACAATAATAATTAATAAGTTATTAAATTTTGTGAAATTTATTGATCATATTACAAACACAACTTTTATGTCGAGTCAATTAACTTCAAAAAAAATTTAACTTTGAACCTAAAACACATGTAACCTCTATAAATTAATACAGTCGGATATGCCAAATTCTGACGAAATATTAATTCGATGATATAAATTTTAACACGTTTTCTTCAAGTTGAAACCGGAAAAATATATTAGTTAAATAAAATTTTTAATTTATCGAGTATCAGTTTATCGAGGTTGTAGTGTATAGAATAAATCAAAATCAAAGGAAATTGCCACTCAAATTAAACACACTAAAAAGGTGAAATTAATTGGTGGTAGATGAACATCATAACTTTTGATTGGGATTGTTATTTATAAGCCAAGACTATTGCGTCGTGCTAAGGGAAAAAGGACACTTGCTTTGGATTCACTTCCCACTATTTTATATATATATATATATATATATATATATATATATATATATATATATATATATATATATATATATATATATATATATATATTTCTTCGAGCTATGAAATAGACATTTTAACACACTACACCATTAAAATAATAACAAAATAAAATAAATTAAAATTAAAATTAAAAAAATAAAATTAATGAAAGTAAGCAAAAGAAGAGTCCCCATGTCAATACACAGAAGCCGAAATCTATTATAAAATTTGACAGTGCTGGCATTTGCAATCCAATTATTCTTCAAAGATTCATCATCTTTTATTTTAGGTATGGTCAAATTACAAAAACCCCCCTCTTGTTTGGATAATTACATCTACCTCCTCAACTATGATTTTTTCTTAGACCTCCATATTTACGGTGCCAAATTCAACATAGTCATCTAGATTCCGTGAAATGTGCTTTAGTTTGTACTATTTTTGTGTAAAAAATACAGTTTCCGATGCACCACAAACTGATATATACAAGCTAAAAATCACATATTATGATCATCTTGCTTCATAATGTAGAGTTTGAATGGGATAAAACTATATAATCTCGAATATTCCACTAAATTTGATGAGTTGAGGGGGTGGTTGTAATTATCCAAACAAGAGGGGAGTTTTTGTAATTTGACCATACCTCAGGGGGGCGTTTGTAATTTACCCTTTATTTTATATTTTTATAAAAAAAACAAATTAAATTAAACAAATACATATAATTTATTAAAATTAAATAATTAGGAACCACAATCAGTTGAGTTTGGTTTCATGTTAAGGCATTATTGGATGGACAGCTTGTCCTATGAGTTGTTGCAGGCCTTTTTAGAGCTTTGTTTACATTCAATAAATCTCCAAATTTAAATAATATATAATTTCATAAAAAATTAATCAATAGGGAGAAGCATATTATATAAAAAAATAAATTAAAAATATTTGTCCTTACAATCTAAACTATCAACTTTAAATTATGGCTTTCCATTGTAAAAACAATTAAAAATAGTTTCTTTTTAATTATTATTATCTTATTTATTGGACTCTGGATTACTGATAGAAGATATCTTAATTCTCAAGTCATTGTCCCCCACTCTTAAATTTAAGGGTGGAAATGAGCTGAGCCGGGTCGACAAAAGTTCAAATTCGAACTCGAGTTTTTCGACCTCGAATTTTTCGATAAGTCGAGCTCGAGCATTTTTTTAGTTTTTCATGAGCTCACGAGCCGGGTCTCCTGCTTCTAATTTAAATTTATTTTTTCATATATTTATTTAATTTAAATAATATATAATAATGTAAAATATAATAATAATAATAATAATAATAATAATAATAATAATAATAATAATAATAATAATAATAATAATAATAATAATAATAATAATAATAATAATAATAATAATAATAATAATAATAATAATAATAATAATAATAATAATAATAATAATAATAATAATAATAATAATAATAATAATAAGTTAGTTACATTTCTTTTTTTTCTTTTTCTTTTTTTTCTGGAAAAAGAGAATTAAAATGAACTTGAGCTCGAGCTCGTCAAAACAACCAAGTTCGGTAGAAATTAGATCTGTAATTTTAATTTCCCCGATAATAGTAATAATGATAATGATAAATCATTGTATTGGACCCAAAAGCAAAAGGGAGTGGCAGAAATTAAACAATAATCATTAAAACCCAATCAAAGACTAAAACTTCACAAATATTATGAAAAAAAAACATAATAAACCAAGAAAAATTGTTTCTCCTGTGCAGAAAATGTATAATAATTGTGTTTTTCCACAGTGTAATTATTACAAGAACAAAATATATGAATATGCAAGAAAGCCTACTCTAATATTGGATCATATATAGTTCATCATCATATACGTACACATATATATATATTTGATCAGTAGGTAAAACAAAAAAAAAATTCCAATGGTGTATCTAAACACGTGTATATTTTGCCACACATGTAGTATAGATATATAGATACACTCATCTGTGTCTATACATTTCCATCTTGTATGTCCGCCATAGCTGACACACCTTCAAGAACTCCTGGATAAAAAATTAATAAAAAAAAAAAAAATTCAAGAATCGAATGAAAATGGAGGTTTCAATAAATCATAAGGTGCCCAGAGTGCATCCAATGGGCATGGTCTGCTAGCATCTAGCCTCGCCCATGGCTTCCCTTTGCCGCTCCAATGGAGGAGGCTCACCGGACCTGGGTGTAGATTCCGGCAGAGTCCCCGGAAGTTATCGCCGCCGAGGCCGTGCTGGTTCCACTTGTGGTCCACCGGAGCTATGTTTCCGGCGAAGACTAGTAGGAATGGGGGTAATGAGCCCAGCTCGTAGATTCTCATTTTTTTCTGTAGCTCCATCCAGTCCTCGATCCTCGCCGTGTAGCCGCCGCGGCGCCACCGCTCCAGGTCGATGACCATCACGCCGGTGTTGAAGTAGCAGGCCCTCCGGTTGGCGAACGTCAGCGAGAGGGAGGGGTTCGACCAGAACGCCGCCGTGAAGTACGACGTGAAGTTCGCGTTGCAGTACTCCGGCGCCGCGAGAACGGCGGCGCCGCCCAGCGGCGTCGCCGCCAGCCTGGCGATGTCGTCGACCAGCACCAGGTCGGAGTCCAGGTACACCACGCGGCGGACGCACGGCGGCAGGAGGTCCGCGAGGTAGCTCCGGGCGTAGTTGAGCGGGCAATCGAGCGCCGACCGGATCGACGTCGAGATCAGCCCCGCCACCGCCGAGTCGCGGAAGCTGTAGATTCTGAAATTCAGGTACGGAAACGACGCGGCGAGGGCCCCGCCGAGTGCGGATTCTCCGCCGCCGGCGCCGCCGGAGGCGGCGGCGGAGGCGACGAAATGGAAGAAGACATTTTGGGGGCAAGAGGTGTGCTGGAGGATGGAGAGAATGGCGGCCATTGAGCCGCGGATGTAGGCGGAGTCGAGGGTCATTGCCACGTGTACGGCGGCGGCGGAGCAGACAAACTTGCCGGTTTTGGTGGTGTTGTTGTCGTCGTCGTCGTTGTTGAAGTTGTTGTTAGTACTAGTGGTAGTGGCGTGGTGGTCGGAAATAGAAGGGCAGTTTGGGGAATTGTAAAATTTGGGTGCTTCTCTGAATTGCTGGGGAATTATTATTGCAAGACAAGTGGTGGTGGTGGTGAATGTAATGATGATCGTAAGCAACAAAACGTGGCTAGTGAGAGAAAGTAGTAATGGATTCTTCATTTTTTTTGGAAGCTATGAGAGAGAAAGAGAGAAAGTGGGGTTTTATGGGTAGTATATAAACTATATATATTATATAGTGTTAAATTGAGTTTGAAGTTAAAGAACACGCTTTCTTATATATATATATACCTATTGAAAATTAATAAAAAGGAATTTAAAAAAAATATATATTTGCATAGCTGGATGGCTGGCCGGATGGGGAATTGGTCATATATTTTCAAATGGGAAATTTCTTTGGTTTCATACTTTCATACATGTTCTTGATTTTTCAATTGAAATTTATTTATTTGAATTTATGTTTTTATTTTCGGTGGGACCCAGGAAATTTGTTCAATGAAAAAAGTGGAAAGATGGGTAGCGAAGAAAATTGCATGGTGATTGGGGGTAGGGTATATTGAGATATCATAAAAGTGGTGGCAAAAAAAGTAAATAAAGTTCTTAGCTTTACTATTGGAGCAAATTCGTGGGGACCAAACTTTTATTATATATTTTTTTTAATTTTTAGGATAATAAATAAATAAATCAATGAATATATTATGGTTCTCAATTCTCCAATAACATAAATGTTGAATAAGTAGGTGAAAATAGATGAAAGGGTACTTGCAATGTTTCTCCAAGGGGAAAGTGAAAATGAGAAAGGACTAATGAATTTAATTCTTGATTTTGATTTTGATTTTGATTTTTTCTCTTGAAGGAAGATGATTAGAGGCAAAAATCAAAATATATTGCCAATAAATTGCAATTCGGTTTATTCTTTAATAAATGATTTAATTCTCACATATTCATGTTCATATATGTGTAAATAAATACTATAGTAATATATAATTTTGTAATCCTAATTTTGATTTGCCCGAAATTAAGAACCATCTCGATTATGATTAAAAACAACAAGTAACCAAAATAAAGGAATGGAATGAGCCTAGAATAAAAGAAGCCCAAGGAAGAACTCCACGTAATCCTCGAGGAACCTGCAAAAAGGAGTGTCATGGAAGACTTTTCCAGCGTTAGCACTTCGACCGTTAAATTGGTCGGAATCATACAAAAACAATATGTACGTATCTAAAGTAATGTAACAAGAGTAAGGTGTATTGGGAATACTAGACGTGTCTTCCCTTGCTTCTCAAGACTGTATATAATTATACCCCTCTTATGAACGGGGTGGTAGAATCCCCTTCTGTCTTCATACTCACGCGTGGGTGTGATCTGATTACTTCGAGCAGCTTGCTTGTCTGTTGAAAACGAGTTTTGTCATGTTCTTTGCGAGCTCGATCAGTTCAAACGATGAGGGCTCACGAGTGATATCGCCGCCTTTTAAATGTCAAGTGAACATTTCACCATTCCATGTTACATTGCAGACTTTCCGCCTTTCTTTAGTCACATCCATCGCCTACGACTACCCTAAAATACTAGTCACCGACTTAGTGGATTAGTCGTCAGTAAGTCTGTGCTATGTTCGTAGGATTCTGTTGCTTCGACCTTTGAGACAATTCGACTCGTATTAGAATTCAAACTCTTTATTTGGCATAATTATTAATTAGAAAATTGAACTTGTATGAATCCTCGTTATTGGTTCGATAGCATGCAATACTTGTTAAATTTGAATTTGAATAAGTTCAAATTACAAAAACATATATATTCGACGATACAATATTAAATAAGTAATACATATTCATATAAACAAAAACATATATATTCACATTAGTAAGTGAAAATAAAAACTTTAGAATCTGAAAAATACAAATAAAATTTTCAAAAAAATCTAAGTAAATTTTAATTTAAAGATTGGCCGACAGAATACAAGTGGTACCCTATAGATATATATAGGTACGGATTAGAAGTAGATAAACACAGAATATTGAATACATAATTTAATTTTAACCCCACAACATCCTTTTCAAGTAATAAAAACAAGAAACTACTACGCGGTTTTCAAATTTGGCTCCATTAATTTGAAATTCCATCGTTTGTTGACCCCTCTTCATCGTATTTGAATAAAATTACAAAAATAATAAAATAAAATATAATAAAATTGATATTTCGCCGGTACATACATTGACATGTCACAATGCTTGATAATAATGCTATAGCAAACTTTCAAGAAAAAAATAAAATTGAATTGGTGATTCTTAATGTCAAAGAAATCGGACCGGCAATTGAGCCGGGCCTACCCGAAGCCCGATAGCTCGGCCCGATTTTATTTGAGCCGAGCCCCATTAATTGTGAGCCGGGCCGAGTTTGAGCCGTTTTATTAAACCCGATTAAACTATGAGCCGAGTCTGAGCTTACCATGGCTCGACCCGAATAAAGCCCGACTATACATATATATATATATATATATATATATATATTTGTTGTCCTTTTTTTTATTTTAGGTCTCAAGATTTTCGAAAAGAGTTAAGGACATTTAGAATTGCTTCTAGTTATTTTATTTTATGATTTTTTTTTTTCATTTTGGCCTCGGATGCATTTTTTAGTATAATTAATTAAGGATTAAATATTTGCAATATTAAGCTTTATTTGTTTTAATGAATAGACTATGATTTTTTTTTTTTAAGCTTATTTTGATTTTAAATGAATAGTCTAGATTTTTCGCTTAGACTGCGAAGTTTTTTTTTTGTTTTTCTTTAATATGTCGACTGCAAAGTTGTAAAATATGTAATTTGTTTATTGCTCGATATAAGCCCGATATAAACCCGAAGCCCGAAAAAACGCGTGAGCCGAGTTTGAGCCTATAGGCATGAGGCCCGATGGTATTTGAGCTTGAGCCTATAATAATGAGGCCCGATGGTATATGAGCTTGAGCCGACCCAGGCTCGGCTCACACGGCCCGATTGCCAGCCCTACAAAGAAATAGTCGACCAACTTTTGCTTTGCATGTAAATTAAAGAAATGTACGGCAAAAAAAGATTTAAGGTTTCCCAAATTTAAAAAAATTAAAAATTAAAAATTAAAAATTGACACCACAACAACTTTGTGGGGGAGTAAATTGATTATTTAATTTTCCTAATGCAATTCATTTTCGATATTTGGTATTGGTCGTACTTCCCATCTATAAGCTTTTGATAAAGGAAAAAAAGGGAAGTGATAGGTTTAAATTTTAATCATATTTGAACTTAAAATGTAAAATGTAAAATGTAGAATGAACGTAAATAAGAAAAATATTTGACCATAGGGTAAATTACGTCTAACCCCTTACGATAAGGTTAAATTATGAAGAAAAAAAACCCCTTATGTTTAAGTAATTACAACCACCTCTCAACTATGAATCTTCTTATATGCCCATCACTGCGATGTCAAATTTAGTGGAATCTTCTAGATTATGTGGAATATTCTCCAGTTTGTACCCGTTTTACTAAATTTCAGCTCCACATTTTGAAACAAGATGATTATAAGATGTGTCTTTTGGGTTGTATATATTAGATTGTGGTGAATTAGAAACTGCATTTTGCACAAAACGAGTACAAACTAGAGAACATTCCACGAAATCTAGAAGATTCAGTTGAATTTGATACCATAAAGGGGAATGTATAATAAGATTGATAGTTGATGCAGTGATTGTAATTATATAAACATGATGGGGGTTTTTCGTAATTTGACCTTAACTCATGGGGTAACCGTAATTTACCCTTGATCGTATGCTAAATTAAGCCCAAAATAGGTAACCGTGTGCCTGCAGAGTATAGTAACCAAAATGACAACCTATGCCAAAACGCGGAGAATTAGGTGGATCTCTCTCTATTTTATATATATATATATATATATATATAAAACTGTTCTTTGATTAATAGAAAAAAAAAAGCAGCAAATGAAACTAAAAGGTTTTACCTTTTTGATAATTATGGTGATGTTTTGAGGTATTTTCTGTATATAGCTTATGCTGCAAATCGTAGGTCGAATATATTCTATTGTCTTTATGCTGTTATCATATCAAATTCACCCAGATATAAATTTGTGGTGTGAATCACATAAAATAGAAAAATTGGGATTGGCTATACAATGATCTAATTAAAGTAATTTCTTTTGAGTAATTTTGGATTCATACACGCGAGCGAGAGCAGATTTCTTGGATGCTACACTCAGTGAAACACGTCAATTAGCTCGGAGCAAATTTATTGGATGCTATACACTCAGTGAAACACGTCAATTAGCTGTCACCTTTAATTTACATTGTACAATTTATACCGTGTGTATAAAATACATATGGATAACATATGATTTAATAGTTGTTGACAACCCAACTATTATTATAAATAAAAAAAAAAAAAAAAAAAAACGAACAAAGATGAAGGAATTTGTTGCTCCTCTGGTTTCCATTGTTGAAGTTGAATTTAAAAACAAAAAAATAATTATTTTAGTGGGCAATAATTAGGTTGAAACATGGAAATTGATTTGATAGCGCACCTTAGATCTATGTATGTATTTTCTTTTTTTTTAAGATTAATATTTAAAATTCCAATAAGTGTTCTTGTTACAGCATTTCTTTTCTTAAACTTTAATACATCGCTTATTTTCAGAATTTATTGTTAAAAATACCACAGGCTGAATATTTGATTATTATAAAAATAAAAAATAAAAACCTATCACTTAACTATTCAGATAAAAAAAAAAGTTTGAAATTATAAAAATCATCCAAACAACAAAAATGTACGAAAAAAGCCAACAACCTTAAAACCATTGGATAATGGATATATACCAAAGTGGGCAAAAAAATTATAATTTTTTTTTATTAATAATAATAATAATAATAATAATAAATAATGAGAAAATAAAAAGATATATAGTGCAATCCAGAAATAAAGTGTAAGAAAGTGAGGCATATAAGTCAACCTAAAACTGAACCAAGCACATGGTCTTAAAAATTGTCCCCATTACATTACAAAGGCATCTTCCAGGTACATATCCATGGACCCTGTCTTCCACAATTTATCCATTAGATTTTTTCAGAATTACTATTCAGTGCCTACGTGGCATTTCACATTATTAAAAAAGTACACTAACTAAATCCCATCATATAATTAATCAGCAACATCAATAATTAAAGACAAGGCTTTTTGTTCAGTACATTATTGACTGGCAACAAATGGTCAGTAAAACATGTGTTATGTGTATATCACCTGCAAAAATAATTTAACAAGAAGACAAATAATTCTAAGCTCCTCCCACATGTTCATGCAGATAATTCATGGTTTATATGAAAGTTAAAATGCAATATGATATTTATCGAAAAAGAAAAGATAAGAATTGCAATGTGTTCGGTAGGTTTTATTTAGCGTTGAGATGCCCTCGATCGAGTTATGTACGAAGTGTTCAATTGAACGAGCAGAAAAGATCGGCAAACGAAGAAAAAAAATGTATTCTAGGGTATGAAATATCGTAAGACAACATATACTAAGGATGCAAATGCTAACTTTAAAAGAGAATTTAGTTTGCAATTTTATTTTAATTCATCAACAGTTAAAATACCAAAAACTTATATAGATATGCCACCATTAGACTTATAAATATATAACTGTATACAAAAGCTAAGAATAAAAACCATCAAAGAGAGAGAAATGACATGTACCTTGTTCGTTTGTAAGAAAAACATTTCCGTCGTATCTCAGCCCCCCATTACCTGATATCTTGATTCCTCGTTAGTCCAAGATGATTATCCTCGTATGTAAAAATTTGACATAATAGAGATACCAAGAAAAAATGCAAAGGCGTTCCATGAGAACATCGGAGACGAGTTAGTGAAGAAACGCAAGTGACACGGTGATAAGTTAGAGCATCAAATTGAGATGATGATAATTGTACATATTATATATAGCAAAATAATTTATTTTAAATCTACACCAAATAAAAGCGACAAATCCAAACGACGGAAACTGGCAAGCAGCTAGCGGCACCAGAACTATACAATGACTTTCCCTCTATATATATAAATATATTACTAAATATTGTTCCGAAAATCCAGCTTTAGAGCAAAGATTTACCCCGCTAACTCCAAATCAGAGTCAGAAGCACACTAAAAGCAATCACAAACATCAGCATCTTGAGCGTAGAATCCGCCTGCTGTTGCGGATTCACATGCTGAGGTACTCCATAACCAGCAGCAGGTGCACCATGAAACGCGTTCGGAAAACCAAACTGAAAACCGTGGCCCGGTCCATACATATTAGCATCCGGAAATCCATGCACTTGGATATTGAAAAACGAAGGGAACAGTCCACCGAGCGCAGTGGACAATGTGAAGTTCCCAAATCTAGCAGTAGCAGCAGGTGCAAACCCCCCAAAGGGGCCAAAACCCCCCATGAACCCATACCCTCCTTGGTCTGCGAAAGCATGGGCGTTTGGATCAGGCGGAGGAGCTGTTTCGGGTCGCTGACCCGTGGGTCGGTGGGGAATATCCGACCCGGGGAATGATTTGGAGCGGGGGTCCGTTGAATTCTTGCCCCGCCCGTATAAAGGTACTAACTTTTCCTCCTCGATGAGAGCTTTGCATACGGGGCAACCTTGGGAATGGGAATGGGAATGGATGTGGAGCCATTTGTAGAGGCAAGGCCAGCAAAAGAGGTGACCACAGAGTGTAACGATTGGATCTTGAGCCAATTCGAAGCAGATGTTGCACTCGAAATTTGCGGCGTCGCTGTTATTGTTGCTGCTTGAGCAAGAAGGGCTTGGGGGTTGTCTGTTTGTTGACTCCCCTAACCCACTTGCCATCTTACAACCTTAGAAAACGCAAAATACCTGTAAAATTTTAATACATCCGTGTAAATTGCCAATCTAAAATGTTATTAAACAGCTCGAAAGATATGAAAGTAGATGTAAATCATGAAAACCCCGAGACGTACAGCCGAGATTTACTTGAATCAAATTTTATCAAAGCGATCAACTCGTATAACAACAGCAGTTACTTTTACCACACGGAAATACAGATTTTATCAGGCTCAATTCAACGAACACATGAATTACGGTCAAAAGTTTCGTAACTTAAGCTCCTAAATTCGAAGCAGATAAAACGCAAAATACCAGTAAACATTGGATAAATCCACATAAATCCCCAAAAATTAAAACTTTAAATAACTCAAAAGGTGTAAATCATGAAAGCCCCAAGATGTTCGAGACGAGATTTACCGACATTCAATTTACCGAAACGAAATTTAAAATCTATACAAGAAAATCAATTGTTTGTACCACACAAAGATACAGATTTTATCAGGCTCAATTTCAACGAACACAGCAATTACGGTCAGAAGTTTGAAAATTAGGTTAAAAAAAATTCACAAACGCCCAAAAAATTGTCGGAATTGGCAACCTAATTCTGACTAATTCAACTCGATTCCTACAAAATCGCGACCAATTTTTACAGTCATCAGTCAATATCAGAAAAATTACGGCGTCAATAATTGAAACTGATCGGATCTTAGGCCAAATCAAAAACTCGTAAAATAAGATGAATTGAGCACATAAACACACACACACAAACACACAGTGTGAGAGAGCTGACCTGTGTATTCCGGGGAGCCGCACCGATCGACGGTGGGGAAAGGGGATCTTCTGAGAATCTGATTCCTACGGAAACGAGAAGAAGAAGGCGAACGGGGAGAATTCTGGATAATCAAATTTAAGAGGATTTGTCGAGGAAGACTTTCTACGGTGACGGATGATGGGATTTCTCCACGTGGACAGTTTTTATTGGATTATAATATTGACCTTTTTTTGGTGGATTTGACAGTGGGGGTTAGAATATTGAACACGCGTTTTGACGAGTTTGTATTACACTCTAAGAGCAACACGACTTTTAAATATTTCGATTATTTTTTTGGGTAAATTACAACCAGCACTGATGTATGGTCAGATTCCGAAAAAATTTCCTTTTGTTTCCATCTTTACACCTACGAATTGAATCTTTTTACAACTCCACCTTTATGTGTCAAATTCAATATGATCTTTTAGATTTCGTGGAATGTGCTCTATTTTGTATTCGTATTGTGTAAAAATACAGTTTTTTATGCACCATAATTTAATATATACAAGCCAAAAAACACATCTTATGATCATCTTTCTTCAAAATGTGGAGCTCCAATTAGATAAAACAGGTACAAAAGTGATAATATTCCATATAATCTAGAAGATTCCACTAAAATTGAAACCACAATGGTGGACGTGTAAGAAGATTCCAAAAAGGAGAGGGGTTTTCGTAATTTAACCATATCTCAAAGGTGATAATAATTTGCCCTTAATTTTTTGATTTTATAGAGAATAGTCCTTCCTCCTGATTATTCTAGTAATTTTGGAATCGTTTTGGGAGTTATTTTCTTTCATTTTATTTTTTGGAATATGTTTCGACAAAATAATTTGAAAACGAAAGTAATGTTTATTTATAAATTGAGAGGAAATAAAATAATTTGTAGCAGTCTAATCATTTTTAAACCTGCTAAAAAAATATACATTAGAAGGGAAATTGAAAAATAAAGTTACTTTTTTAGTGAATATATTTTTTAATGCAACGGTCAAATCTTTTTACTTAGCAGCCAAATTATATTTGAAAGGATAAACTTTAAAATTGTTATGAAAAATATTTTTGAAAAGATAAACAAAAGGTTGCGGCTATATGCAATACTCATTCCACTTGTGCAAGACCAAATTAAAGAAAGATTCCAAAAGATTCTATTTTATTAAGATGGAATGACAAGTATGCCCATAAATTAAATTGGCTTTTTTTTCTCATGTAAGACCAAATACAAATAATGAGAAAAAAACAAAAAATCGACACCAAGGTGTCGAAAAACTATGCTACAAATCGACACTTAAGCGTCGAATTTCATAGGTAAAAATCGACATTGACATGTCGAATTTATAGCACAAATTCAAATGTCGAATTTTATACCTAAAAATCGACATCTAAATGTCGAATTTTGTACCTCAAAATCGACATCTAAATGTCGATTTTTACCTGTAAAATTCGACCTGTACATGTCGAATTCGTTTGCGCGGGATTTTTTTTGGAAAATCGATATTCTAGCTAAAAAACCCCATAAATGCATACATTCTTGGGTTCTTCCATCGTATAATCTTCTATTTTGATATCTTTTGACTCCATACTTGTCATCTTTGTAAGATTTGTTGAGTTTTGATGATTTTGAATTTTTAGGTTTTGTGGGTAAATGGAGGAGGAAGGAGAAAGGTCTTGTGGGTTTTGGAAGATGGAGAAGATGAGATTTGGTCTTGTGGTTTTGTGGTCTTGTGGTTTTGTGGTCTTGTGATAGGGTTTTTTGTGTTTTTGAATTTTTGGTCTTGCATATTTGGAATTTTTTATTTTTTTAATAAATAAGGGTATTATAGTATTTATATATTAAAAATTTTAATTTGGTCTTGCACAAGTAGAATTAGTCTTGCATATAGCCGCAGCCTAAACAAAATCACAACATTCGGTTTTAGAAATTAATATAAAGGAAATGGAAACCAAACCAAACCAAACATTGCTTTTATGTTTCGAAATCATCGTTCATAGCTAATTTGTAGCTTATAGAAGAAAAAAAATTGTAGGGGATTATTTAAAATAGCCCTAATCGTTAGACTAGTTATTAACATTATTATTCAAATGTTTAACTTCAATTTAATGGATTCAAAAGGTATCATTAAGATAACGTAAATATATGGTTTGGTATATTATTCAAATGCTTATTAAGAATTAGTAACACTTTTTATCATGGGTTTACATCAATATCAAACACTTAATTATAGGTCTATCTTCCTAATAAGAGAAGCTTCCAAATTCTAAAGGTCAAAACACATGAGCTTGAAATTCAAGTAGATTATCTACCGTATTGAGCATGTGAGTCTGTGTCAATTGATCCAAATTCGAATCTCGTTTGTCAATAGTCAGTAGGTCGAATTTGTCACACATGGTTAGTCTAGTCTGATTTATATCTCGTATAATTTGCAAACTACTAAACGAGAGTGTAGGTTTATCCGATGCAGCTATATAAATATTTGCGGGTTTTTTTATTATAAAAAAAAGAAAAAAGGAAAATGAAAATTCTTTTGGAAACTTCCATTTATATTTTCTACATTGATGACATACAATTCCATTTATTTATTTGATTTGTTTTTAATCCCCCAAATTCTAATTTGTCCTTTAAATTAAGTCCTCCTCAATATTTAGAGAATAAAAAAATGACACTTTTTAAATTAATCCAAGACTTAAATTTCTTGTTATCGGAGCACCCATCGGTTGTCAACTTCCGGTGGAGCCCGACTGAGTCATGGGGGTCAACGTGGTCGTTCCTAATCACATCAATCTCCGCCTACATCGCCGCCGCTGCCGCCCTCCACATCTTCCTCCGCCTCCTCCGCCGCAAAAATCCCGTCCCCCTCGGCCCGATCCCAGCCCTCCACAGCCTCGCAACCGCCCTCGTGTCCGCCGCCATCTTCGCCGGAATGCTCGCCTCCTCCGCCGCCGAAATCCGCGACACCCGGTGGTTCTGGCGGCGGTCGAAAACCCCGTTCCAGTGGCTCCTCTGCTTCCCCCTCGGCACCCGCCCCTCCGGCAGGGTCTTCTTCTGGTCCTACATATTCTACCTCTCCCGATTCCTCCACATCTCCAGAACCTTCTTCGCGATCCTCAGAAACCCTAGAAAATTCCCCCAATTTCATCTGATCAACCACTCGATCCTCATCTGCATCGCCTTCCTCTGGCTCGAATTCTCCCAATCGTTTCAGGTCCTGGCGATCCTGTCGACGGCGCTGGTGTTCGCGGCGGTGCACGGCTACAGATTCTGCACGGAGATCGGAATCCTGCCGGAGAGCTACTCCCCGTCGTTCGTGATGCTCTGCCGGATTGTTTTGGTGGTGGCGAATTTAGGGTGGCATTTGGGGGTTATCGTGCTCCATTTCTGGAAAGGAGGGTGCAATGGGATGGGCGCGTGGGGTTTCAACACTGTGCTCAACGGCTTCGTCCTCTTGTTCGTGTTGAACTTTTACGTCAAAAAGTGCTTATTTTGTGAGAGAGATTTCGCTGCTGATTCTGGTGTTGAACTTGCAAAAGCTGCTGATGCAACTTCGGAAATAAGCTATAAGCTGCTGAATAATTCTTCCAATCGGTTGTGATTCTAGAGAGACAAACTTTGTTCATTACTCCTATTTTAGGTAAATTACGAAAAAACCCTGTAACTTAGACTAAATTACAAAAAACACCCCTACCTAATCTTAATTATCAACATCCCCTCGACGTTTGTTTCCGTCTTACATCAACCCCTTACAATATGATTTTTTTATGAATTTTTTTTATTTCCAGAGAATATTTTCCAATAAATGTCAATTCTACCCTTACATACGTAAAACGTATTGAAGGTATCCATGCACAAATGTAAAAAAGTTTGCCTATGTATGTTATAATGGTTCGTATTAGCAATCCACGAAGTGTAGAATTGATATTTTTTTGGGGAATATTCCCTGAAATCGAAAAGATTCGTGAGAATCATACTATAATGAGGTCGGTGAAATAATGAAATACCATAATACATTGATTTTATATTTTCATTGATCTCTTAATAATAACCTCTATTTTCTTCGTACAAATTAACCACATCTAATTCATGTCCATAAGTCCATTTCTATAATATTTACGGTTTTGTAAATGTTACATCACGTGAAATACATATGATGATTTTGCACCATTGATCTACACATAATAACACACACATGTATATGTGTATGTACGCTAAATGGATGATTATTTGTATAGATATATGGTACGAAATCATCCGATGCACATATTTAACATCTTATAGACCATTTTTTCGCTTTTTGGATAATTTAGTATGACCACTTTTACTTTGAGACTCTAATATGGATATAAAATTACTTCTTGGGACTTTATTGATATAAGATTTTTTAAATCGGATTTTTTTCCCTAAAATTAAAACCCTTTCTATATAAAAAGGCAAATTACGGCCACCCTCACGAGATAATATCAAATTACGAAAAAATCTCTAATATTTGGGTAATTACAACAACTCCTCAGCTATGTATGTTTTTACACGTCCATCCTTACAGTGTTAAATTTAACTATATAGAAATAGGAAATGCATAGTTAAGAGGGATGGTATCAATTACCCAAATAAAGAATGGTTTTTTTCGTAATTCCTCGGAAGTGGACGTAATTTACCCTAAAAAGAGACACAATAATTCACAAAATATGATTGTTCTATTTAATAATTCCTTTGAAAATGTCAATGAGAATTTTATTTATTACGCTACTAGCCATAGTCCAGAAACTACTGCCGGCGAATGGTCAAACGTATGCCCTAAATCATTGACTTTTTGAAAAATCAACCACTAGATTTACTCCCCACATACCTACGTGGCACTGTGGTACACCACACCCGATTACTGCCCATACAAATTTCGCAGACACTACAGTCATATACAGCGATAATTTCCTGTTATATTCCCCCAATACATGCTTACAACGTTCGCACATATATACATACATATATATATATATATATATATGTATGTATATATATATATATATATATAATATATATATAACCATTCAGAGTGGGGGAAAAAGTATAATTTGTCATTTAGTCGTCGTCTTCTTCAGCATTTCCAATTCAACGTTGCGTGTTGCGGGTAAGTAATTGGGGAGAATTTTTCTCTGTTTTTTTCTGCGATTTTTTTTTATTTGGATTTTTTTTAATTATGATTTTGCTTTATCTTTATTTATCAGAGAATTTTATTAATTTGTTAATTCTATGTATTTTTGTTGGAGTTGAATTGGTGATGGTTTAGTTAATTTCGATTCGCATTGTTTTGATGAAATGTGGGGGTGAGGTTCACCGCATTGCAATAAATTTACAATTAATGCCACTATCAGATTTATTGCCTATTTCTGGATGTGTGATTTCGATTGGTTCAATTGACTTTTTTTTTTTTTTTTTTTAATTTATTATTTAATGATAGGATCACTTTGAAAAATCGTTCACAGAAATTTCAAATTTCAATTTGGTGTTGCTTGAAGAATTAGGAGTGTGAGTGGAAATCGGAATGGAATTTCCGAATTCTGAAAATTTCGATTGTTTTTGGAATAGAATTGGCATATTAGATTCCAATTTTTGATTCAATATAAATTTCTGAAAATTTCGAGTTTTTCAGAAAATTGCGCATGTACAATAGCACTACTAATTTGCATTGGATCCGAAATTTTCGATTTGGAACAAGTTTTTCAATTCCTAATTCCGAAATTTCGATTCCCGATTTTTTGGAACAAGTTTTTCAATCCTAATTCTAAAATTTCGATTTCCGATTTTTTGTAACAAGTTTTTCAATTCCTAATTCCTACGATCCCCGATTATTTCGGAACAAGTTTTTCAATTCCTAATTCCCCGATATTTAAATTTGCGATTTTTTAGAACAAATTTGTTTGGTTTTTCACTTCTGAAAAAATTATAAATTTTCCGAAAGTTGTAATTAATTAGTAGTGTTGATGTCGAGTTTGAACAAATTAAACACTGAAATTATGAATTTGAAGGTAAAAATGTTTACATTGTCAAATCAGGGACTGGTAGTTGACTCTCAAAAGAATGGTTGGTACATTTTCATTACAAGCTTCGTCATCCTTAAATAATCAACTATCCATTAATACTTCATCGATAGTAGGTTTCAATGTTCACTTCGATGCTGCACATTGCCACAATTAATACTTTTTTTTCAAAACATAGTTTTGTACGAGCTTCGGGTGTTATTTATTATTGATCAGAATCAAATCACTTTTACTTGTTACACGACCATGATAAACTCATCGAAATATTTACAAGTTAAGTTGATACCGAAATTTGTGGTCGTCTTTCTTGCAGGTAAGACTCTGTTGTTCGAAGAGGGTCATCTTCTATTGTTAGCAGCACTTAACACCTTCGAAGAGTAGACAATCATTTCATTTTCGTGCCGTTTTTCGCGGTTTTGGTTGGAGATAAGAGCAGTGTGATGAATAGTTCGGTAGTTCCTAATCGGCATTGACCATTTCTTTGCTCGAAACAATAAAAAAATCGATGAAAATGGAGATTAAACAATTAAAGTCTACCGAGGGATTAAAGCATTTCCCGCTGACTCCTTTCAGAATATTTAGGGGTGTGCTATGTTTAGTAATTTATGTCTCGACCGCATTTATGTTCTTGGTGTACTTTTTACCCGTAGCGGCTATATTCCTACGTCTTTTTAGCATACACTACAGTCGGAAATCTGTCGCGTTTCTGTTCGGTCTTTGGCTAGGTATGTGGCCGTTCTTATTCGAAAAAATAAACAAGACTAAGTTCATCTTTTCTGGGGAGAGAGTTCCGGTGGAAGAGCGTGTTTTAATTATCGCCAACCATAGAACCGAGGTTGATTGGATGTACCTATGGAATCTAGCACTGCGCAAAGGGTGTTTAGGGTATATAAAATATGTTCTCAAGAGTAGTTTGATGAAACTGCCCGTTTTCGGATGGGGGTTTCACTTCTTGGAGTTTATACCCGTGGAAAGAAAATGGGAAGTTGATGAACCGGTAATGCAGCAAATGCTCTCGACCTTTGCCAATCCGCGGGACCCACTTTGGCTTGCGATTTTCCCCGAAGGAACTGATTATGAGTAAGATTTCGTCATTCCCTTTGTTTTTTATCTTCCTCGATATTAAGGCTCTGTTTGGATCAAAGAAAATGCCAAGTAAAATGATTATTCGTGAAAGATTTTGCATTTTTATTTTTCTCATTTCAAAACCCACGAGCCAAACATAACCTAAACGAAATATTATTCGTGAAAGATGGGATCTTTGCCTTTTTGTCCCAAGCATAACCTTTTTATCTTTACCTTGCAACTCGATAATAACACAATCTATACTAATTTATCGTACAGCGAAGAGAAGTGCACGAAAAGTCAAAAATATGCCGAGGAAAACGGATTGCCAATACTAACAAATGTGCTACTTCCGAAAACCAGAGGCTTCCATGCTTGTTTGGAGATCCTACGTGGCTCTTTCGATGCAGGTTCTTCCGAATTCCTTCTTTAACTAAATTTAATAACTTCATGATAATCATATGATCTAATGTGTTTTTTTTAAATTATCGGCAGTTTATGATGTGACAATTGCGTACAAGAACCGATCACCTTCCTTCACGGACAATGTATTTGGAGTCGACCCTTCTGAAGTACACATGCACTTTCGACGGATCCCGATCGGCGAAATCCCGGCGTCTGAAGCCGATGCCGCCACTTGGTTGGTCGATGCATTTCATATAAAGGATCAATTGCTCAATGAATTCATTGCGAAAGGCCGTTTTCCTGACGAAGGTACGGAGGAAGAACTCTCGACTCTGAAATGTTTGGCTAATTTTGCGGTTGTGATTAGTTTAACTGTCGTATTCACTTTTCTCACCTTCTGGTCGTCTGTTTGGTTTAAGGTGTACGTAGTTTTAGCCATCGTGTTCCTTTCTTTTGCTACTTATTTCAATATTAGACCTTCTCCTGTTTGTGGATCTAAATAAAACATACGTTTGTGGGGGGAATATTTGTGAATCGATGATTATCCTAAAGTGCAGATTTTTACGTTCTTTTTTTTTTTTTTTTTTTTTCGTTTCTTGTTGGGGATGATAATAATCTGTGTCTGAATATTTTCTACATAACTCGATTATAGAGATAATCATTAAAGTATGAGTATTTGCTCGTTATCCTCTGTTCGAAAGTCTACTGCATCGTATTACTGTATTATTTGCTCATCCAACAATGTGCGTTTTCTCACATATATTTTTTTTGATCGAAACTCCAATTTGCATTGTTCTAAATTGCGTTTGAAAGCTAACGAATGGAGCTAAAACGATTATGTTTTGTGTGTTTGATTGAATTAGTTCGGTTTAGTAACGTGAAATGTTTTGACCATAACTCTCTCGTCCAAAATCCAATGACATTGATTCGAAATGCATTCAAAATCAAATTAACGCAGCTACGTTTTTTATGTTTTGAATTTGTGTTGATTTGGATTGAAACGTGGACCGAATGTGTCGGTTCAGTAACGTGGAAAACCCGGTTTAATAAGCTTCTAAAATTCTATTTAAGTAACTGCGTTTGTTATTTTGCTCGTGACTCTCTCGTCTGAAATCCAATTTTAATAATTTTAAGTTGCATTTGAAAGTCTACAAACGGAGTTACAACTTTATGTCTTGTGTTGTTTGAGATTTGGATTGAACTATGGACAAAATATATATTAGTTTATATTTTATAATGTCAACATTTAGGTTGAGTAAACTAGAATTAAATAAAGTCTATAACCTGAATAAATAAAAGAATAAAAAAAATCAAACAAATGAAGAAAGCTAGAATTTAGTATTTACTTCGAAAGGAAAATTATATTTAAGGGACTTTTTACTAATTGTCCAATATAAAATTATACAAAGTTATATCCTTTAGACATGGGACTTGGTTGGTTTTTAACCAACAACCAATCCATTACTCTTAATATTTTTGATTGTATCGGCAACGGTTTTCAAGTATGGAGAAAATTGATTTGTCGGATGAGACAGTTTTTAGGTTGGTAATCGACCGACCTATAAAAATTGTGGGAGCAAGTATGAATAAAGTTGGTCTGTCGGATGAATCAATTTTTAGGTTTGTAACCGACCGACCCATAAAAGATTGGGTCGGCAATATTTTTCAAGTACGAGCAAAATTGATTTATCGGATGAGTCGATTTCCCAATCCTAATAATATCTTAATGACAAACACGTCATTTCCATTTTGATAAATTTCCACTCCTAAATCTTGAAATTACTACAAATTGTACTTAAACATCTGGATGGATTTTGCATCATTTTATATTTTAATGGAAAATTAAAAAAAAAAAAAATTGGAAAAAGAAAGAAGATGGATCATCCACCTTGTGTTGATTGGTTACTTGTCAAGTTTTCTTACACCTTATCTCTTCACTCTTCCTTCCATCTTCTTCCCACGTTGTCTTCTTCTTCTTCTTCTTCTTCTTCTTCTACCTTTTCTTTATTTATTATTATTTTTTTTAAACATATATATTATGTGTAAGTATTTCAACCCTTTAATCAATTTAAAACTACCCCATTATTAAAAAAATAAATAAAGACTGCAACTTTTTTCATAGGTGAAGAAATCAAGAAAGATGAGATCTATGAATCTTGTGGATTCATGGGTTCAGACAACATACTCCACTTTCAAGCAACCAATCCCATGTAAATCCTTCATCGGCTTCATCTGCCGGCCCGGTATTAAGCCCGGTTTTCCCAGATCGAAAAAGCCCATTTCTTCTCTCGGCGTTTCCGCCATTATCGCCGAGGAGGAACCCAAGATCGACGCCGCCGCCGCCGCCAAACCTCCGCCGTTCAATTTCAATGCTTATGTTGCCGAGAAGGCTAATTTTGTCAACAAGGCACTCGACGACGCCGTTCCGGTGAGGAGCCCGCCGATGATCCACGAGGCGATGCGGTACTCGCTGCTGGCCGGAGGGAAGAGGGTCCGGCCGATGCTCTGCATCGCCGCCTGCGAGGTGGTCGGCGGCCACCTGTCCGCCGTCGTCCCCGCCGCCTGCGCGGTGGAGATGATACACACTATGTCACTCATCCACGACGACCTGCCCTGTATGGACGACGACGACCTCCGCCGTGGGAAGCCCACCAACCACGTTGTTTACGGCGAGGATGTGGCTGTGCTGGCAGGTACAACTTTAAATCATATATTATAATAATATTAATGCCGTATAACCTCGATAAATTGATACTCGATAAATTAATTATCGCAGAAAGTAATAATTTCTTTTGGTCCCAACTCGGTCAAAACCTACTAAATTATTAGTTCGATAATTTAATATTTCGCTAAATTAATAGAATTTTGCTAGTCGCGATTCTATTTATTTATAGAGCTTTTAAGTGTATGTTGTTTTAGAATATCAATATTGAATTAATTTGAAATTAGTAAATTCTGTCAAAACATCAAATTCACAAATGGAGTGAGTTATTAGTTGGAATGGAAATCGGATGAATCGGAATTAGCACTTTCGGAAAAATTGCAATTTTTTCGGAAGTGAAAAACTAATTCCAATTATGTACTAAAGAAAATTGGAAAAGTAGGAAATCGGAATTCTTTTTGATAGGAATCAGCGGAATTCGGAAAATTCCAATTATGTAGTCGCCTAAAATATAAAATGCATTATAATATTGATATTATAATAGTAATTTTTCGAAAAAAAATGGAATTTCGGAAATTAAAATTTGATTGAAAATTGAAATCTCATATATATTTCAATTCGGTTCCAAAAAAATCGGTTGAATCGAAATTTTTGAAATTCAGAATGAAAAATATTGTTCTTAAAATCGAAAAAAATCAGAATGGAATCGTCGGAAACCGGATATTTCTTTCTGATGTCCACACCTAGTAAGTATTGACGAGCAATTAGTTGGAAGGGTAATTTAGTCCTATTATCTTTTTTTTCTAAAATTATACCTATTTATTAATTAGCATACATGCGTCGAAACATTAAACGAAAAGTCGAAAAGTGGATTATTTTATTCTGAAATCAAGAATATAAATGAAATCTTGATTACTCACCCTCTTGATTCTGTTCTTGCCGGGCACAGGTGATTCTCTACTAGCATTTGCATTCGAGTTCATGGCCACCGCCACCAAGGGGGTGGCGCCAAGCCGGGTCCTAGCGGCAGTAGGCGAGCTGGCGAAAGCCATCGGCGCAGAGGGGCTAGTGGCGGGGCAGGTGGTGGACTTGAGCTGCACCGGCAACAACACAAACGTTGGATTAGATACACTCGAGTTCATACACATACACAAGACCGCCGCACTATTGGAAGCCTCCGTAGTATTGGGGGCCATATTAGGGGGCGGGAGCCCCGACCAAGTGGAGAAATTGAGGACGTTCGCCCGAAAAATCGGGCTCCTCTTTCAAGTGGTGGACGATATTTTGGACGTGACAAAGTCGTCGGAGGAATTGGGCAAAACGGCCGGAAAAGATTTGGCGGTGGATAAGACTACTTATCCGAAGCTGTTGGGAATCGAGAAGGCTATGGAGTTCGCCGAGAAGTTGAACGAGGAGGCGAAGGAGCAGTTGTCGGATTTCGATCGGGATAAGCGGGCCCCACTTGTTGCTTTGGCTGATTACATTGCTCATAGGCAGAATTAAATTAAATTAGATGCATTTTTGTTTGGAATGTGATGTTGTTGTAGCAAATTCTTGTGGGAGTATTTTTTTTTTTTTTATGCATTATTTACACTCGGATGCAGTTGTTGGATACTTGACATAAATGCATTGACTGTGGTGTTTATAAGCACACAAAGATAACATGAGTGTTTTATATATATATATATATATATATATATATATATATATATATATATATATATATATATATATATATATATATATATATATATATATATATATATATATATATATTTTTTTGTAAATTATGGCGACACCCGCTAAAGTAAGGTCAGATTACGAAAAAAATCCTTCATATTTGGGTAATTACAACCACCTATCAACTATGAATCTTCATACATGTCCACCCTTATGGTGTTAAATTCAACAGAATCTTCTAGATTTCGTGGAATATTCTTTAGTTTGCACTCGTTTAACATCGTTTTGTTAAACAATGTAGTTTCTAATGCACAACTATTTACAAGTCAAGAGACACATCTTATTATTATCTTATTTCAAAATGTGGAGCTCGAATGGGGTAAACGGGTACAAAATGGAGAATATTCCACATAATCTAAAAGATTCCACTAAATTTAATACTTTAAGAGTGAACATGTAAGAAGTTTGATAGTTGAGCGATGTGGTTGTAATTACCCAAACATAATGGGTTTTTTTTTCGTAATTTAACTTTACCTCAAGGGGTGGCCGTAATAACCCGTAGTATTACGTTTTCAAAATTAGGAAGCCACTACAAGGATTAGTTTTACATCTAACAGAATCCAAACATAAGTACTTAAAGAAAAGGGTTTTCACAAAAATAACATAATTGGATTTTGTGGGCTTTGGGCATCTTTAAGAACATTATCAATATCAATTTCTTGTGCTTTTGTGGGTATATTCATTGTTATCAAAATCGTACGATTTACGATTTGAATCGTACGATTCGATTCGATTTGAATCCTTTTCGATTCAAATCGTTGAATAAATCGGAAATCTTAAAAAATCGTACGATTTACCTTCGATTTCTACGATTTACGATTCAATTTACGATTTTTACGATTTGTACGATTTTCAGAAAATATGTATATTTTCAGAAAAAAAAATTAAAAATTGTGTTAAAATATTAAATTTGAAGTACAAATACAATAATTTATGATAATTCCTCGTAATACCAACACTTTTACCTCCTATAATGACTATTTTTTCTTCTTTTAATATTGTTCATCTCCAATTGTATTTTTTTTTAAATCGATAATATTTTTATTGTACTTTTATATATATATTATTTTTTTTATTATTTTTTTATTTTTTCTTCTTTAATATTGTTCATATCCAATTGTATTTTTTTTAAATCGATAATATTTTTATTGTCCTTTTTTTTAATATTTATACTTTTTTTATATTTATATTTTTTTTATATTTATATTTTTATTGTTCTTTACAACTCTAATAATATTTTAAAGTAGGAGATATATTCAAGAGAGTTTTACTCTTTTTTTCTTTTCAATGTTATATTTGATTTAATCGGACATATCGATTGCCATCAACTAATTGCTTATAAGAGTTTGCATGAGATCTTGAATGTATATTAGTTGAACCTAATAACAATAAAAAATTTGCATTGCTGAATACTACAAATTAAATGAAATTCTTTTAATATTAAACTTTTTATTTTTATTGTGTTAAATTTTTGTAAAGTCCATTTACTAGGAAATTTTAAATATTAGCATATTAATCATATAACTTTGTAGTTTGGTTAGATTTCTATGCAAATATGTATATATATATATATATATATATATATATATATATATATATACATATATATATATATATATATATATATATATATATATATATATATATATATATTTTGTTGTTAATATTATACAATGTCTCATAAATAAGTATACATCATTTAATATATTAATATTTTAATGAAATTTAATAAATCTTACGATTTACGATTCGTTACGATTTACGATTCGCAATTTTGACAAAACGATTTGATAAGCATGCGGTATATTAATCCTAGGATGCACCGAAATTTATGTAAGGTACATTGTGGAAGTTTTGGCCCGAATGAATTGATGGGCCGAAGCCTATTTTTCAATATTGCCCGCTGTCTTCTAAGATCAGTTTGTTTGGGCTTGGTTCGAATTCAATTTACAGGACGAGTGTGTAAGGATCTAGAATTTGATCGTATCCGTTGATTTTAAGGTTTTAATCATGACTTTTCTTTTTTCCATATTCAAGCTCTTTCATTTCTCTCTATTCACTCATTTTGATTCTCCTTCGAGGATTTATAGATATTAGGGAGTGAGTGTATAAACAGCTAAAGATGTGATCGAGTTCGAATTCAACTTTTTGTCGAGCAAGATCATCGAATTCATGAGCCGATTCAGCTCATTTACACCCCTATTCACGGCCCTGATAGTATGTATCACAATCTACAAAAGATATATTTCTCTACCTATGCGCTTCATATGTAATTTGATCATTAGTATTTTAAGAACAAATACGAAAATATATATATATTCGTATGTATATATATATATATATATATATATATATATATATATATATATATATATATATATATATATATATATATATATATATATTTTAAAGTAGGCAAATATTATTTTGAATTAATGGGTTTTGTGGAAATTTTAACAAAAAATAGTAATTTAAAAAAAAAAAATAATAATAATAATAATTGTCAACATTGTGATCATTGCCCATGTGACGCGAACATGCATGTCTTCTTTCTATCCTCACTTTCCCCATATCCAAGTTCAACGCGCCAGATAAAGACCACCGAAACAATCCAACGGCTCAAGATCAGGACACCGTAGATCAACGGCTCACGATGCTCCTTTTGTGGCGGGAAATTGTTTTTCCCTTTTCCCCCCTATGGAGGGAAAATCTTCACGATTAATATTTGTTTTGGTTTTTTTTTTGTTTTTTTCGATGATATACAGAGCATAGGCATGGGAATAAAAAAGTTGAGGGGCAGAAAAAGTAAATACATAAAATATTAATATATATGCATACACTGAATTTGTACGTATAGTTTTGTGGGGCCCACGGCGCGTAAATCAATGTCGGATAGGACAACACCGACGGCAGGTGACTTTCCGATACGATTTTTGTAAGTAGCCCTCTTTACCTTAAAATAAGCGTGTTTGTTTATTTTACTAAAACACCCTTTGATTTTCTTTTATGTTCCTCTAATTCATTAAATTCATGACATTTATTTATTTATTCATGTATCTCAAAATTCATTTGATAGTGTCATTAAATTCTTGCACTTGAAAAGACTGATGGAATGCATCGAAATTAACTTTTTTCGGATTTTTTTTTTAAATATTATTGAAAGTACAAAACTAATTTAAATTTCAATCACAATATTTTCGAATTCTAGGAATTCAATCCAATTTCATGACTTATGGAAATTTTGGAATTTCAGAAATCACGAAAGTTTTAACATTTTTTCTAAAATTAGAAACTTTCGTACATTAAAAAAAATAAGAACACGCACTTTGATTAAATTGTAGAACTAAAACTATTAAAATGAGAAATTATAATATTTTAAAAATAACTACAATCTTCCAATTGCACTAGACACCTATTTTTAATGCCACAAAATTTTAAACCCACAACATGATTAAGCCACAAGAAAGAAACCTTTTATTTATTTTTATTTTTATTATTTTTTTTACGTGAGAAGTAGCAAAGAAAAGACTTTTGACAACGACATAGCCATAAGGTAAAAATAAAATTGAATATTTAATTTATTTTATACTAAAATAGATAAATAAAATATAATATATATTACTGGTGTATATTTTGGGAAAAAATCGGAATGTTTTGAATTAAATTGAATAGAAAATCGTAAATTTAAAATATTTTTTATATAATTTCAATTCTATAAAAGAAATTGTAAAATATCGAAAATCAGAATTTTGCAAATCAGAATGAAAAAATTGTTCCAAAATCTATCTTTTCGAATTAGAACCAACAGAAAATTAGAAATTCCGTTCCAACTTTAACCCCTTATTTAAAATAGGGGTCTTAAGATATAGGTCCCTAGTGATAAACCTAATTAGAACTAAATGACAAGCTCAACTAAACATTTGCTTCACATCCTTTATAAAATTTATTCCGAAAATGCCCTTTCACTCATTTTTATTTTTTCAATTTTCACTCTAACATTTTCTACATTATTATAAACAGTTTTTTTTCCTTATTTTTTATGTTTTATTGGAAATTACGAGAAACAAAATTGTTAAATAATTCAGCAAATTTTAAAAATACTATGGTGCACTATGGTATACTATGGTGTACTATAATTTTTACAACATTATTAAAAAATAAATCTTACATGATATTGAAAATTACGAAAAAAAATTTAATTTTCGTTTTTGTTAATTCAAGCTACATATATTTTAATTTTTTTTTTTTAATTTATTTGTTGTCAATATTGTAGTATACCATGTAGACTATTGTAGTATACCATGTAAACTATAGTATACTACAGTGTACTATAGTCTACTACGGTATACTACCAAACCCTAGCAGCCAACAACACCCAATCTCGCCAACCCTTCGTAAACACAGCAGCCGTCAAACCCTAAAAACCAACACCGCCGACCACCACAGCCCCCCAACACCGCCGACCACCGCAGCCACCAACACCGCCGGCCACCGCAGCCCCCAACACCACCGGCCACCACAGCCCTCCCCACCGCCGACCACCGCAGCCCCCAACACCACCGACCACCACAGCCCCCCAACATCGCCGACCACCGCAGCCTTCAACACTGCCGACCACCACAACCCCCAACACCGCCGACGACCACAGCCCCCCAACATCGCCGACCACCGAAGCCCCCAACACCGCCGACCACCGCAGCCCCCAACACCGCCGACCATCGCAGCCCCCCAACACCGCCGACCACCGCAGCCCTCCAACACCGCCTCGACCACCACAAACCCCCAACACCGCCTCGACCACCACAACCCCTCGCCGTCGCCTCGACCACCACAACGCCTTGCCGGAAGATAAAGAGGCGAGAGAGAGAGGGAGAAGAAGAGGCGAGAGGCGAGAGGCGTAAACAAAAAAAAAATCTGAGAGGAAGAGGCGAGAGCGAGAGGGAGAGGGAGCGGCGAGATGCGAGAGAGAAAACTAAAAAAAAAATGATTAGTTGAATAAACGTGGGATATTATATTTAGGGTATAAGGGCAAACTAGGGATAAAATAAAAATTAGGGATGTGGGTCATATATTATTTCAAAATAGGGATTTAATTAAAAGA
Source organism: Erythranthe guttata (assembly GCF_056151865.1). Taxonomy (NCBI): domain Eukaryota; kingdom Viridiplantae; phylum Streptophyta; class Magnoliopsida; order Lamiales; family Phrymaceae; genus Erythranthe; species Erythranthe guttata. The sequence continues at coordinate 14,916,897 of NC_142535.1, forward strand.
TTAAATTTAAGGTTGTCATTTAGTTCAAATTAGGTTTCATTTAAGGGACTCTTAGCATATTAACCCTTTAAAATAATTTGAATATAATATTTTGCCTCTCATCATATAAATATAGTTTAATTGACATTATTTCGTGTCTTGCACAATTGGTGATACGAGGGAATGAATACATGATGAATTAAAAAAAAAAAAAAGACCAAGGGGTATTTACGTCATTTAACGAAGCACGGAACCAAGTCAAACCGTCAACCCCCCTGTAAACCCACCCGCTAGTGGTATTTGCATCATGCCGCAACGCAAGCCAAATATACTCCATGATTGACGAGCCCTCTCCTCCACGTGGCAGTCTGTCATTTGTCAGTTTCTTCTCTTTGGGATCCACACCTTTCTCCCTCAATAATTAAAGTTGCAAAAAAAAAACAGAGTAAGAGAAAACACACAAAACACACACACAGAGTCACTGTCATCTTCTCTCTCCCTCTCTCTCTCTCTCTCTCTCACACAAACACACACACACACAGCTGCTGTGTTTTGTGTCTCTGAAATAGAAAAAAAAAAAAAAAAAATTCAAAATTTCGCCCCAATTTTCATCACCATTCATCCAAAACGTTCGATTTCTGGATTCCTGAACCCGCGATCTCTCAATCGAACCCAATTTCACACCCCAAATCTCCATGATTCAGTTAAAATCGATAGGGTTTTGAGCAAACAAAATTCTCGAAAATGCTGGAAGTAGCTACAACGGAGAGCAATGGCGGATTCTCCACGCACTCGTCTCAGTTGCAGAGCTGCGGCGACAGCAGCGAAGAGGAGCTCTCCGTGCTTCCCCGCCACACCAAGGTGGTGGTCACCGGAAACAACCGCACTAAGTCGGTCCTCGTCGGCCTTCACGGCGTCGTCAAAAAAGCCGTCGGCCTTGGCGGTTGGCACTGGCTGGTACACCAATTTCACAATTTTTCATTATTATTTTTCTCTGCATTATTTTATTAATTGTTATTTTTTTGTAATATTTGATTCATTGTCGGTGAGACTGAGAAGGGTATATGTATATTTTATCCCTTTCTCCCGGAAATTCATATTTGTTGTTTTATAAATTATAAATAATAAATAAATAATTCATGCATGTATAACTGATTTCAATTTAACATAAATTTGGTGTTTTCTCTTCTGTTGTACGGTAAACGGAATTTTATTTGGCGAAAAACGACTGTAATTGCTACGTTTTTACCGGCGTAATCAGATGAATATGAGTCTTTTAACGCAATTTCCTCTCGAATTACGGTTTATTAATATTGACTAAAAAAGTAAAAATTACAGGTTCTTACGAATGGGATTGAGGTAAAGCTACAACGGAATGCTTTAAGTGTGATCGAAGCTCCTACAGGAAACGAAGAAGACGACGACCTTGAATTCGAACACACGCAGTGGAATGTATCGGATATGGGTTAGTTCGAGTTTTATCTTTTTGTATTTATTCATAATTGCTGCTTCTTAATTTGCCATAGCCAAACAAGATATTTAACAAACTATAGCACAATGGTTCTATTTCCGTTTATCGGTTTTCATTTTTTTCTTAAAGATAATTTTCGGTCTTTACTTTTAACATAGATTCTAGTTTTCTCAATTTTATCAATATGGTGAAGTTTGTGGAGGTTGTTACATAGGATTCTCTGTATTCATTTTCCAACCCTTTAGACAAGCTTTTGGTATCCATTCCTTTATTGGGCAAATTACGAAAAAACCCAATCTTGTTTGGGTAATTACAACCACCCCTCTCAATTGTGTATTTTCTTACGAAAAGCCCCCTTGCTTAGTAGGTAAATTTGACACCGTAAGGGTGGACGTGTAAGACAAATACATAGTTGAGTGGTGGTTGTAATTATCGAAACATGAGAGGGGTTTTTGTAATTTGGCCTTACCTTAGGGGGTTGGCTGTAATTTGCCCTTATTTTTTCCTTTTTTTCTTTTGGCCCACCATTTTAATCTAATTTATTTAGTGTGTTCATGTCTTTTTTCAGCATCGGATGATACTCAAAAGTCGTATAGATCAAGGCATCGTACACAAAGGTCATTTGGGTCGTTTCACAAGACGCTAACTCGGTCTCTCTCGCCTGACTCGCTGTCTAAAGATTCTGTTTCTACTACAAGGGGATCTCCGGTGAGAAAAATATTCATGTCTTTATTCATAGGAACTAAAATGCAGAAAGTTTTAATCTTTAATTACCTTGTAAACTTACTTAAAGAACCACCTCACGCGCAGAAAGTTGACCTCAGCAAACTTGAGATGGGTGCTTTATGGAGATATTTGCGGCACTTCAATCTCGTGAGTGTTGGTTGATTTTATTATTATACGACGAAAGAAAAATGTTTTTAATTTTATATTTATTTAAATATGCTTAATCATTGTCGTTTAGGTGGACGCGATTCATAACCCTACCAAAGAGCAAATCATTGATGTTGTTCAAAGGCATTTCATGTCACAAGTAATCTTTAAATTTACTTTTTTTTTTTCGTATTTCTTCGAATTTTTCCGCATCCCTTTATTGAATTAAATTGGGGTTTTTTTTTTTTTTTTTTTTTGGTAGCAAATGGATGAGTTGCAAGTGATAACGGGGTTTGTGAAAGCGGCCAAGAGACTGAAGAAAGTCAGGAAATGAATGACATCATTGATCGGTCCCGTTTCTGACTACCTTAACAAAATCGTGATTACCTTAATATGACGATGTATATGTGTCTCTCCGGCGATTATATGATATATATCTCTTTCGTTTTCCGTAGGTTTAACTGTAGCTATGTAGATATATATATGTAAAAACCACTAAACTAGCCAAGCACTCGTAAGAAGACGACTATTTACCTAGGCAATAGCTTTGGTTCAATGTATTTTGCCGATCCGATATATATTTCAATTTCCGATTATATATATTTCAATTTCGATTATTTCGATAGTTAACTACAACGTTTATGGTACTTAAATGTTTTCAATTGCTGATGTGTCACCTCTGCTTTATAATCTCTCATGACAAAAACAAAATGATTAGGCGGCTGGCTTAACATGTTTTCTTGGCGACAACATTAACTTTTACAAAGAAAACTAGAGTTGAGATAATAATTAAAAATTTAGATAATAATTAATCTTATTAATTACTTAATTAGCTGATCGATGAAGGCCTAATTGAGGTGGATCCTGCAAAGGCCCATCAGTCTGCATTTAACATCATTTGGGCCTACAGAACTTATCAACAAGAAAGGAAAAGAAATGGGACTCAAGAATGGACGCTTTTACCCTTGCTAATTTATGAAGGGTCGAAATTAGTCCAAAATCAAAATATAAAGAATCAAAATTAAAAAATTAAAAAATTGTTAGTGATAATATTAAGGTTCTCACTCTATATGATAATCAGAATTTGTGTCTAATCATTACAATAATTTTTTTTAAATTATCATCCTTAAAAAAATAATATTTTCTCGTTACAGAAATATATAGAAGTAACTATCAAGCAGATTGCACCTTTCGATATCCCTCACCATCTTATTATTTATTTATATAATTTGACATACCCCTTGGCCATTTGAAGTATCTAAGTTGCCCTTATAGAACTAATTTTAATCCCTAGTCAACCCACCTCTTCCACTCTTAAATCCGAATCTCCGCCCCCATATGTTTCCGACTGACAATGGTGCTTCTCGGAGTAATTACTTTCTTTTCGGCAGTCGAAATTTGATGATTTAACCACCACTGTTACGTTATTTAGAAATAATTAAGGGTATTTATATAATGATTTTAAGAATTCAAAATAAAATGGTGTAACAAGAGAATTTGAAGGTAGAAATAGCACGACACTCAATTGAGTGTTCACTATCTTATGTCTAATTGTTTTGGCTACAACTAGTGGTCAATTCAATTAGTTCCCTGTTTTCATTGGCTTAGCTTCCAAATCTGGTCAAACCAACTTTAATAAGTGGTCATCTTTTGCCATAAACCTAATATATCATCACTCAAAACCATTGCAAAATAGCATTCTTGTAACTTGTAAGCCCATCAAACAACTTTTTGTTTAACTTTAATTTATCCATACCGTGGAAAAGGGAAATTGTTTTTTTTTTTTTTTTTTTTCTTGACATATTTAAACCAATTAGCAAAAATAAAAATATATATATATATATATATAAAAGAAAAAGAAAAAATATTATTGCATTTCCGTGACGCATTTGTTAAAAATCATACAATGAATTAGGTTGGTGGAGTGGGATTATATTAATTTACTTAATAATTGAACCCACGTAACTCATAAATCCCAAAAGATGGATGTGTTGTGAGCCACATGATTAACGTGGTGTTTGAAAAAACTTTTGAAAATATATAATAATTTTTTGGCGATTAATTAGTTTTTTTGCTTATTTATAAACTAGCATTTTTTCCCCGTGCGATGCACGGGATCGTATTTTAAAAGTGAAAGAAAAAAATCAATGTAATACATGATAAAATAAATAACTAACATAGTAAATTTAACAAATTAGTACGATTCATATTTTATATAACATTAGTTTTTTTACGTAGTAAAATTTATAATCCAAATAAATAAGTTAAGATTTAACAAATTTTCAGTGTCGATTTTGATAATTGTTGAAAAATACAGTTAGAAAATTAGTACAAGAAAAATATTAAAAATAAATAATTTGAGAAATGCCATTAGGGTTGCCCTAGCGTTTCTTTCTTTTATATATAAGATACATTTCGTGAATTATTTTCTAAAAATAGCTATATTTACATAATTTCAAAGTATCTATACAAGGGTATATTTCCACGACGAATTTTTGCTTTATTAACATCTAACTAAAGATGATTTCGAAGAAAGTTAGGTGTAAGCATGTCGGATCCATCAATCTGTCCGATCTGGTAAAACTTGTCCCATTAGGACCAAGACAATTTCAATATTTTTTTTAATACGCAAGAAACCCGTCCAACTCTGCTATACAAGATGACGCTGTTTTGTTTAAATTATGTAGCATAATGAATAAATAATATATAATACATTAATAAATTATCTCTAACATGTCAAAACTGATATCTATAACTACGATTTCGTCTCGTTTTGTCTATAGTCATTTATTTTATTTATAATATTGTCTTATAAAACTTTGAATTTAGTTACTCTTTTTAATGAATTTAAGGTTAAAACGTATTAATTTTGATTTGCTCTTGACATTTCTCATGAATGTGTTATTCAAGTTGATTTAAATTTAAGATTTTTATGCTTGGTCTTCATATTAATTTTTAGATAGTTTCGCATAAAATTTATAAATTATTAAAACAAAAACAAAAAAATTATAATGAGTTTCGAACTGTAAAAGTTGGGTTTACGAAGCCGCCATGGACCCGCCTATCATGAACCCATTAATAATCCACAAATTTAATTCCTTTAAATCAAGAATCGTTGTTTGATGGAACGCGGGTAAGTGCTGCTAGAACTCGGATCTGCGCACAACCCTCTAAATCAATGAAATTTGGGCATCATAGTTTGTGGCTATAGCTAGTTGATAATTACATTTTGGTCCTCAAATCTCAACTTTATAAAATTTGGGCATCATATTTTGTGGCTATAGATAGTAATTGATAATTACATTTTGGTCCTCAAATCTCAACTTCATAAGATGAATTGCTTATAATTTAGGGTAAATTACAAACACCCCCCTGAGGTATGGTCAAATTACAAAAATCCCCCTCTTATTTGGATAATTACATCTACCCCCTCAATTATGATTTTTTCTTACACCTCCACTCTTATTGTGCCAAATTCAACATAATCATCTAGATTCCGTGGAATGTGCTCTAATTTGTACTCGTTTTGTGTAAAAATACAGTTTCCAATGCACCACAAACTAATATATACAAGCTAAAAATCACATATTATGATCAACTTGCTTCATAATGTAGAGTTTGAATGGGATAAAACGGGTACACAAGTGATAATATTCCATATAATCTCGAAGAATCCACTAAATTTGAGGAGTTGAGGGGGTGGTTGTAATTATCCAAACAAGAGGGGTATTTTTGTAATTTGACCATACCTCAGGGGGGTGTTTGTAATTTACCCTATAATTTATAAGAGCAACTCCAATGCTAGATATTAAAATTGAGTTATCAAATGCTCATTTGATATTTGAGAATTATTTTAGTATTAATTTAAAACTCATCAACTCCAACCATGGTTATTAAATTAATTATCAATTGGAAGTTAATTGGTGATTTTATTTGTAATTGCCACGTGTCAACTTCTGATTGGATGTTTGGGAGGTTACAATTTTGATAACTCAATTTCCAGCAAGTATTTTTACAATCCGAAAGGTGAATTATCAAAATTGAAACCTCATTTGATAACTCCATTGGAGTTAAAGATTTCTATTTTTAAGTATATAAATGGAAGTTAAATGTTTGACTACTCTATTTGATAACCCCGTTGGAGTTGCTCTAAGGTTGCATTCTATACCACAAACATTTTTCCTTTGAAATGCGAACCCTCAATTTTTCTTCGATGGACGATTAGGATTATTTTTCATTTGCCTAATTTGTTATTTATGGAAATTATTGAAAAAATAAAAATAAAAAAAAACCCTAATAGTCTTTAAACGTTATGCTCATTAATCATAATTCAATGCTTACCGTCCAACCATTAATATTTATCATTATTAGGTCACCACTAATTTTGATTGGTTTTTATATTTAATATACATTAATGAGATTATACATATTTGATTTTTTTTTTTCAATCCAACATCTACAGATTACTAATACATTTCGAACTAGCAAAACTCTATTAATTTAGTGAAATATTAAATTATTAATAATTTAATACATTTTCATCAAGTTGAGATTGAGAAAAAAAAAATTATTTAAACAAGATTATTTTTTTATCGAGGTTCTGGTATATAATTAGGTATCAATCATGTCATCATATAATATATATATATACAATGTTCACATATGTTACAATAGATAGCGACCAAAACGTAAAATAAACAGGCAGATTAAAGATAAAAGCCTTGTTAATTGGCTTTATGTACCCAATAAGACTTGCTGTCACACTTATTACAACTTTTCACTTAGTTGAGGGGCAAGGTTAAATATAATGTCAAGCATATATTATTTTTTATTTGGTCTTACAATACAATTTATTTATTAAAGCCATTGAGTAGCTCCTAAGTAAGACAATACTAGTAATTTGTACGATTAGTTATTAATAGCCGGTGAGTATTTTTTCTTTTTTTTTTTGGGAGCAATATTCAAATTATTTAAGACTTCTTTTATGACAAAATCAGAAAATAGGGGAAAAAAATTGTGTTTTTTGCATTAATTTGAATTTTGAGTGAGCTAATTAATAATATTTGGGGCTTCTTTTGCATTAATTTTGATTTTAACTAGGCTAATTAATAAAAAATGGGTTGGCTTAATAGATACTCCCTACGTTCCAAATTAACTGTCGCTTTAGGGAGTTTTTCATGTTCCATATTATCTGTCACTTTAAAATTTCAATGATGCATTAATTACTTTTTTCTCAACTATGCCCTTATTAGTTATTACTCTTAATTAGTTGAGATATAATTAATTACATGGGTATTTTAGTCATATTATATGTATTTTTCTAAAATTCACGCATATTTATTAATTTTTTAATATGTGCGCAACAACCTAAAACGACAATTATTTTGGAACGGAGGGAGTACATGGGTAGAATATAGGAGAATATTTACAAATTGAGAGTGGATTTGAGTCCACCCTGCCTAAATGGTGGACTCGCCCCTGCTAGTGTAGTTCACATCTTGCGTGTGATTGCAAGTTATTGTACGAAAGTTTATGAAGAGGTTTACCCGGTGCAATTTTTTGTGGATTCTTTTTTTATAAAATAATAATGAAAAAAATACTTAATCAAAGTCCAACTAATAAAATTAAATTTAAGTGTATACAATATTCATGGTCGGTTAGAAATCAATAACTTTTATCCTTTTCATGCAATTTTAATTGAGAGGAGAAAAATGATAATTATGGGTGCAATGAGCTGAGCCGACACGTAAGTTCGGTGAGCCGACTCGTCGGTTTAGTGAGCTGACTCGACAAAAGTTCAAATTCGAATTTTTCGAACTTGAGCCCGAGTTCATTCTTAGTTGTTTAATAATAAATTCATAAAAGTTAATAAAAATAAATTACATGTCATTTATTCATTTCGATTTTTTATTATAATTTATAATAATATTAATAGAAAATAAAAAAATAAAAAGACACAAAATGGCTCAGGCTAAAGTGCGAAAATAAATATTAAATGTTATTAATTTAATATTTGAGTTTTATTTAGTATTTGCTAGTCTAATAAGTTTTGGACCAATTTAAAAAAAAAATAATGTTGTTATTTGGCAAAACATAAACTTATCGAGAGATTGCTAATTTTACAATAAAACCCTAATAAAACTGAAAAATTAAATATCGCGAGGTCTAGATTAAATATTTAATATATGTATAATTATATACAATTGTAAATCAAATGGATTTACATGTCATCACCACTATATCCACAAGATCTACCACAACGATAGCGTCATCTTCTCCACTCATTCATTTCTTAATTATTTTATGACATCATCAACGTCTTAATTAGCCACTAGGATTGCACGATCTTTTAAATATAGGGGTCTTTACAAATAAGCCCATCAATGGGTACTTATTTATAAAGATATCAAGACAAAAAACTCATTTACCAATAAGTCCACACATGGTCCAGATTTTTGTAAAGGACTAAAATAACCCGTCATACTTTAATATGCTTCAATTTCATCCTTAACTTTATTTAACCTCAATTTGACCCCAAATTTCACAAATTATTCAATTTAATATGTTCCGGCGTTGACTTTTTCGTTTTTTTTTTCCTCTTTTCTTTCTTTCTGTAACTTTTTTTTTCGTTTAAACAACAATATTGCTGTGATTGATAGTAATATTAACTATATTACTGTTAAACACAGTAAAATTAAACTAAACTAAAGTTTAACACAGTAATATTGCTATATTAATCTCTAGCACAGTAATATTAACACAACAAAACTCATTATTATTATGTAATAGAGTAATATTACTATGTTGACCGTTCAACAAATGTAAACATAATAAAAACCCAAAATAATTAATATTACTGTGAGTGACAGTAATATTACTATAACAACAGTAATATTACAATAATAGACAGTAATATTATTACGTTACTCCATGAATAACACAAACAAACAAAAAATCCAAACAAAATAATAATATTGATGTGGTTGACAACAATATTACTATAACAACAGTAATATTACCGTCAACCACAGTAATATTATTGTGTTTAGAGTAATATTACAATAATAGACAGTAATATTATTACGTTACTCCGTGAATAACTCAAACAAAACAAAAAACCCAAAAAAATAATAATATTGATGTTGTTGACAGTAATATTATTGTGTTTACAGTTAGTTTACTGTCAACAACAGTAATATAATTACGTTGACTTGTTAACAAATCAAACAAAATTAAAAAAAAAACAAAAAAAAAATAATAATATTACATGAATTTACTGTCAACGGCAACACAATTACATAAATGTATTGTCAACGGTAGTACAATTACGTTAATTTACTGTCAGTGACAGCACAATTACAGTCAACGTTTAGCGGCGGACGTAAAATAAAAAACTTAAAAAAGTTAGCGCCGGAGACTGCCGGAAACCGACGAAAAAATCCGGAAGAAAAGAAAAGAAAAAAGCAAAAAAAAAAAAAAGTCAATGCCGGAGACCTGCGAAAAAATCCGAAAGAAAAAAAAAATTGAAAAGTCAACGCCGGAATCTGGCGCAAAAAAAAAAAAATTGAAAAAAAAAAAAAATTTTGGGTCAAAATTGAATATTTTGTGAAATTTGTGGTCAAATTGAGATTAAATTAAGTTAAAGGATGAAATTGGAGCATATTAAAGGATGCTAAAAAAAAGTCAAAATTGAATTTTTGTGGTCAAAATTGGATTTTTGTGGACAAAATTGATTAAATTGGGGTTACAATTAATAATTGGGTATAAATGGTTGAGGGTAATATTGGGATATATACATGAGTGATGAGTGTTTCCTTTATTTATAATAAATATTAAAGGGATGGGCTTATTGGTAAAAGAGATATAGCCCATAAACTTAAAATAATAAACATGTTTGGTTGGGGACTTATACACAAAAACCCCTTAAAAATATACTCCCTTCCCTTACTAGATGTCCTTTTGGGATTTTTTTTTATCCTAAATTATTTGTATTTTCGAGTTCTAATAAGGCGTTACTTGCATTTTTATCAATGTTGGCCCTTATCGCTGTTAATTAGTTAACTAAAAAAATTAATGAGAAGGCTGTTTTAGTATTTACTATGTTATTTTTGGTATAATTTATGCATATTTATTGACTATCTTAATATGTAACGTGTAACCACAAAAAAAGACATGTAATAAGGGACGGAGGAAGTATTGTTGATGGGGGTATATTCGGCAACTTGGCTGTAACCATACCTTCTCGACATAGTGAGCCGAAGGCCTAATAGAGATCAAGATGGGCCAAGAGGTCAGTTCCATGAAGTATGTTCGCCGAAGTAGGTCAAGAGCTCGCCTAATAGAGGTCATCTCTTGAGAGTTCGCCCTATGCATCCGCGAATGAGAAAAGGAGACGCGACAGACAACAAACTGATCATCTCGTAACCGTTGGAGGGAGAGATCAGGAGAAAATGTCCATAAATAGATAAGTAAAGATTGTAAATTGAGATCACCGATTGAAATCATAATCATGCACATAAATAGCGATTGTAAATAAGAAAAGACCCATAAACAGTTTTTCTATATAAGAAAGTGTAAAACCCCCATTAGGGTTACGTTCACATATACAGTATATAATATAATACCCTTTGATACTTTCTCCCAAGATGGGGACGGTGGCGGAACAGAACATTTCGAGTGGCGGAAATCCGAAGCGGTGAAGCGACGACGGAACCCCTTCCTTTACTTTGGCTTCGGGTCTCGCGGCGGCAACTTCGAGGCGGATCGAACGGCGAAGAGAGGCTGAGTGTGAGAGAGCTATAGAAAGAGAAAAGCATGAATCTGGGAAGAAGAAAAAACATCGGGAAAAATATCTAGAGAGAGAAAGAGCAGAAGTGGGGGTGGTTGTGGGTTGAAATGATGTGGACGGCTAGGGTTTCGGTATTTACTTCATATAGTGAAAGGATATAATTGGTATTTCATATTGTTCAGGGGGGTCTCACAAATTAAGTTCGAAATTTGGGTTTTTGACTAGGAAGGAAAAATTCTTTGGACCTATCCCTATATATTTTCAAAAGTAGGGGGTTATCCCTCATTTCCCCTAAATATAAATCTATATAGATAAGAGAAAATAAATGGCTAATTAAAGAATAGCTTATTTATATTAGAACTATTTATATTAAAACGATGACAATTAGAGATCGTCCGGTACACTAATCTCATATAATATTGTACGTATGGATCATATATACACTATTTAATCTTGTATAATTGAAGTCAATGAATTAGAAATATAATAATTGATCTTAAGTTAATTATTTGTTCATAGTTGATTACATAAAGATAAAGATAGCATTGATGTGTATTTAAAAATAATTAACTAATTAAAGATGGTGCGAATCAGAGTAGGAGGTTACACCAATTAAGCTTTAGATCTTTTAATTTTTAATTATGTTGCGTCACTTTCAAACGTATGACATACCCCTTTAATTTAATTTTAATTTTCAATTAAAATGGCTAATTAGAGGACACCTTCGACCAAAGTTTAATTTTGTCCCCAAAATGCAATCACCATTAGGCTAATTGGTTCCATAATTATTGAACTTTTATTTATAAATGGAGTAATAATTAATAATTAAAAATTCGTTGGGCTATGTACGTAAAGTCTACTAAATACTAATGTTATATATATTTAGGGTAAATTACAACCACCCCTGAAGTATGATAAAATTACGAAACCCCCCTCATGTTTGAGTAATTACAACCACACCCCATCAACTATAAATCTTCTTACACGTCCACCCTTCCGGTTTCAAAATTAGTGGAATCTTCTTGATTATATGGAATATTATCACTTTTGTACCCGTTTTATCCCATTCGAGCTCCACATTTTAAAGAAAGATGATCATAAGATGTGTTTCCTGGCTTGTGATTGTGGTGCATCAAAAACTGTATTTTTACACAAAACGAATACAAACTAGATTTACATTCCACGAAATCTAGATGATTATGTGTTGAATATGACACCATAAGGGTGGAGGTGTAAGAAGATTCATCGTTGAGGGGTAGATGTAATTCTACAAACAAGAGAGGGTTTTTCGTAATTTTATCATACCTCAAGGGTGGTTGTAATTTACCCTATATATTTATTGTGAAAACGTAACAAATTAGATGTTGAAACCTATAGTAAACTAAATTTAAGATGGTGTTTGGCTAAACTTATAAGTTGTTGAAGAGAGTTTATAAGATGTTTAAGAGCTCATAAGCTTTTTCAAAATGTTTGGTATATTAAAAGAAATTATTACAAATTAAAAAAATTAAGTAATTGGAAAACTTTTAAGATCTTTTCTAAAAATACATTTACACCCACCTTTTTATTGAAGATTTTATAATAACTAAAAATAGTTCATAAGCTAATTATTCAAACAATTTAAAAATTAATTCTAAAAATAAAAAATAACAACTTATCTACTCTTAAAACAACTTATAATATGTAAGAATTTATTAGTTGTTTAAGATAAGTTTAGCCAAACAATTATCGAATTAATTTTATATGCAATCATTTAAAAATATTTCCCATTTCTTTTTCTCAATTTAACTTTTTTTTTTAAATCAAGAATGGAATCAAACACACAATGAAAGAGCAAATGGGGGTAGTAGATATCCCACTAATGTCTGAAAATTACAGCCTAAATGGAATCCAAATTGCCTATGTAAGATTCCACTTCCCCAATTGGTTGGGGATTCTATATTTATTCAAATTCCATCCTATGTTACTTGTCTTCAAATCTAACTTTAATTTATTGATAAAAAAAATAAAAAATAAAAAAATACAATAAAATCCAACTTAATTACCATATTATTGTGCTTAGAATTTTATGTCCCTTCTTTTTCTCAAAGGGCTACTAGCCACAGGAATCTCTGCCTACATTTATTTAATATTCCCCTCATCCATTAACCCAATATTGATACGGTTGACATCACACTTCTCTTTTCAATTGGATTATATCTTAAAATAAAATATTAAATACAGTTTGCACCCGTAAAAATTAAGGCATGTTACCGTTACTCCTCGTGATGTATGAAATGTACCACTTGTAAGTTAAACGTTAAAACACTGACACCGTTAGTCCGTTACATTAATAAGCCAAATGACTAAATAGCCCTACAACGAAAAATACGCTCTTAAAACAAACAATTTCTTCGACTTTCAGTAAAGAAACATCCTCTGCCTCTTCCAAGAAACAAAATCTGCCTAACTCGATTTCCTCAACAGTGTTTGAATGAATTTTCTTGCTGCAAGCTTCGACCCATGCTAGTAGAATTTTAGTCACAGCGGTGTGATTTACGAGTTTTTCTGCGGGTTCAAAATTTTTAAAAATAATTTCAATTTTATTGCTGTCTAATTTTTTCATTAATTAGGATTGAGAAACCTTTTGTTTAAGCCATATATATATATATATATATATATATATATATATATATATATATATATATATATATATAAGACTTTTTTTTTTTTTGAGCTTATATATATATAAGACTTGATAGATATATAAATTGGGTTTAATCTAGATGTCCTTGTTACAAAACATGTGGTGTGTGATGTATTAATATGGTAATGAAAGACAAAGTTTGGCCAAATTACACATTCTAATGGGGTATTATTTAGGCACGTCACAACAAAGAAAACAAAATAAAAATTTCATGTGTTTTGCTCTTAAATTTGCAACTTTTTTTTTATGTAAGTTTTAATACAATTTGAGCCATTAGAAATCATTATTACTTTTTAATGTAAGTTTTAATACAATTAATGTCATTAGAAATCATTATTATAGCAGAAACTCGATAAATTAATAACCTCGTTTAAATAATATTTTTTTCCGGTCCCAACTCAAGGACAAAGTGTTAAAAAATATATCATTTAATTAATATTTCGGCAAATTAATAGAAATTAGCTGATTCCAATTGTATTAATTTATAGAGGTTTAACAGTACTTATACTTTAATGTATGTTTTAACAATTTGAGCCATTAGAAATCATTATTACTTGTTTAATGTATGTTTATAATACAATCTCAGCCATCAGAAATCATTATTACTATTTTAATGTTTGTTTTAATGCAATTTGAGCCATTAGAAATCATTATTACTTATTTTTTATTTATGTTTCTAATACAATTTGAGCCAGTAGAAATCATTGTTACTTATTTTTATGTATGTTTCTATTACGATTTGAGCCATTAGAAAAAAATATTACTTAATTTTTATGTATGTTTCTAATACGATTTGAGCCATTAGAAATAATTATTACTAAAAAGGAAATTTCCAATAATGCATGGTAGTAATGACAATTTTGACTTGTCACCTTATATCTTGTCACTAGCTATCGTTATTTTTTGTTAAAAAAAAAATCAACAATCGTTTTCATTCTGCCAATATATTTGATGTAATAGGGAATTTTAATTTTGGAATCATTAGATATATTTCTCTAGTGTGGGATTTTGTGACATCTGATTTAGGTGGAATCATATTCTTGTTGGGTATATAAGAATGTCCTTTTAAGTAACATGGGTTTAAAAAAATAATTAATTAAAATTAAGGGCAAAGTTCACTTTTTACCCTTAAATTGTGGGGTGTGTCGCGTTCGTTTGTAGAAGTTGTATTATCATGTCTATTGATGTTAGAAAAATAATATTTTGAAAATGAATTTGAAATATAAAGAAGGGTACTATGTGAAATGTATCATTTACTTTCCTTGTGTATAGAATACATCAAACACCCCTTGCCGTTAACCTTATTATTGATTTCGTTTTAAACCTTTGACTGACTGTTGCAAAGAGATGTTTTTTAAGACAAAAATATCCAAAAAATCTCTAGGCTTAGTCTTGGCCATTTTTCATCAAAATTTCCACTATTTTCAATCTTTTTATTCACTTTATTCAGTCATTTTTAATTATTTTCAAACTTTTTCTTTTGTTTCTGAATTTAAAAAAAAAAAAACTGAAAATCGAAGCAATAGAAATGAAACTTGGCAGATTATGAATGCAAAAACCTACAAAAAAGAAAAGTGAAAATCCCTAAATTCTAAAAGAAACATTAAAATCGAAATGAAACCCTAACTTGAAAGAATTGCAAATTAAAAACAAAGTTTTTCATATTATAATTGCAGAACCCCAAAAAACGAAGACTGAAAACCCCTAAATACAATATTAAAATCGACAAAAAACCCTAATTTAACAAACGCTAAAAATCGTCTACAACCCTAAAAAGTGAAACAACCTAAAAAAAACTAGGGGATTCCATCACACATAAAGCGGGGTAAAAGAGTCCTCGCACACTCAAATTTAACACCGTTAAAATATTGACCATTGACCTTAAAAAATAGGTGAGCATTTGATGTTTTCTATACATAAGGGAGTTAAATGATACATTTCCATAGTATAGGTGCGCAAAATGAATTTTACCATTTAGAAGAAATATTAATTTATAGGATAAATTACAACCACTCCTGAAGTATGGTTAAATTATGAAAAAACCCCTCTTGTTGGATAATTACAACCACCCCCTCAACTCCTCAAATTTAGTGGAATCTTCGAGATTATATGGAATATTATCACTTTTGTACCCGTTTTATCCCATCTGAACTCTACATTTTGAAGCAAGATGATCATAATATGTGTTTTTTGGCTTGTATATATCATATTGTGGTGCATCGGAAACTGTATTTTTACACAAAACGAGTACAAAATAGAGCAGATTCCACAAAATCTAAATGATTATGTTGAATTTGACAGGATAAGGGTGGAGGTGCAAAAAAAAAAAAAAAATCATAGTTGAAGGGTAGATGTAATTATCCAAACAAGAGGGATTTTATTGTAAATTGACCATACCTCAGGGGGTGTTTGTAATTTACCCTAATTTATATAACTTATACTCGAACTTTGTTAGCCGTTAGATCAAGTGTGATGAATCATCGTGCAGATTTTACATTGATTATTCATTCTCCCAACTAAACAGAAGATACTAAAAAGATTCTCTTTCCCTCTCTCCTCCTCCAGCCTTGGAGCACTATATATAGCCCCCTCTATTCTCACCGCAATTTCACCATCCGAGATTCTCGCCCCTCTCACTTCAATTCTCTCTCTCTCTCTCTCTCCTCTCTCTCTCTCTCTCATGGCAATTCGCCGAACACTTTCGAAGCGCTTGTTCAGCGCCACAACTCCAGACTCGATATCTCCGATCACAACTCCGCCGCCGTCCATGGCGGCGCGGCCCAACGCAGCCAAAGCACACCACCACCGCGAGTTCATCACCTCCCCGGACTCCGCCACCGCCGGCTTCTTCCGCCGCTTCCTCCAGCGCCGATCCATCAACAACGACCATTCCTCCCCCGCCGACGCCTTCCCCTCCTTCCTCACGCTCCCCGTAGGAGAGAAGCTCCGCGAGAAAATCAGGTCAATGAACGTCTCCGCCGGCGGAGACCATCGCCTCCACCTCGACGAGTTGATCCCGCCGCGCCCGACGGCGGCGGCGGCGGCGGAGGAGGAGGAAGGTTTCCGTGTTGCTGCGGCGGACGCGAAGAGAGTGCTGAGGTTCGTGCGGATGGAGCAGATCCGAGAGACGCTGAGGAATATTCCGGCGAGCGCGATTCCGCACGGTGAGTTTGTACGGATCTGCGGTGACGTGTGCGGCGATAGAGAAATGGGGCCGGAGTTTGCAAAGACGCTGGATGAATCTGGAAACGTCATCGTTTTAGGTGGCGTCGTTTTCCTCCGCCCCGATCAGGTATTTTAATTTATTAATTAATTTTAGAAATATTTTTATTTTTATTTTAAAAAAATTAAATTAATAATTCTACAGACAAATTTAAATTAATAATTCTACAGACAAATTTAAATTAATAATTCTCTGTTGTACCGGAAACTGAAGAGGTTAATTTTGTCATTTTGTTCGACAAATTTTCTTTAATTAATCCAGAAATTAAGGAGACACGTTTTAATGTGTTACAGACATGCATGATTGCGTGTAATAATATTTTATTTTATTTTTAATTTTAATTTTCCTTGAAATCAGAAAATCAGGTGCAAATCACGTGAAACTTTTGACATGCTATCCATGCACATATGTCCAAAGTGGCAAAAACGTTACACCGCACTAGTACTACTAGATGCAACACTTAAATCATACAACATAAAAAAAAATTCAAGACTATTAAAATAATTAATATTACTAATTCTCATATGTATAATTATAATAATATTAACTCGTGGAATACAAATTGATCAAAATTGTATTTTTGATTTACAGGTGGCCAAATCAATGGAGACACTAATTTCTCAATCAATAGCCATGCCAAATGATCCACGAAGAAAAGAATTGGACAATCTCGAACACGAAAAAGCCTTGATCGATAAAAAAGCCCGATCAATCGTTCGAGCGGAACTCTATTGCGGGCTGGGCTTTATGATTGCTCAAACATTGGGCTTCATGAGGCTAACTTTTTGGGAGTTGAGTTGGGATGTGATGGAGCCCATTTGTTTCTTTGTGACCTCGCTTCACTTTGCGTTAGCCTACGGCTTCTTTTTGAGGACTTCGAAAGAGCCATCTTTCGAAGGCTATTTTCAGCGCAGGTTCAGAGTTAAGCAAAAGAAGCTTGTGGAATTGCATAGTTTCGATTTGGAGAGGTATAATCAGTTGTGTGAGGCTTTCTATCCCAATTATGGGAAGCAATTTTATAGCAAGAATTCCGTCGAGTGTTTGAATCGTGGACGAGGGTCGGATTTTGGTTCGATCTATGGTTGAATGGTACCGAGCACATATCATTAGTGTTTTTTTTTTTGCCTAGTTAAATATAATGAGGTGGGAATGGAATGAGATTTTGAGTTTGTAGAGTTTTGTAAGTAAAAACTACAAGTAACTTTTGTGTAGGTCTTTTTTATGTATGGAATCTAATTATAAGGTTTATTCTATGCTGTATTGGATAAAATACACTGGGTAGATCTTTACCATTCATATAAGTACAAGCACACATTGGTATGTATAACTCAACCATAAAAATTCATCGGGTGTAGCATTATTACTATTATTTTATCTTTTTATTAGTTTAAATCACAATTTATTTTATCTTTTTATTAGTTTAAATCACAATTTGATACTGTTGATAAATAAGTAATCAAAACTGAATAAACGAAGAAATAAACTTATTTTATCTTTTGTACATATTTTATCTTTTTATTAGTTTAAATCACAATTTGATAGTAGTGTACATATATAGTAGATGGCGTAAAGTCCCGAATCCAATTATGTATAAGGATCTGCATTTATTTTATTGTGGTAGTGTACATATATTAGTAGATGATGTAAAGTCCCGGATATCAATTATGTGCAAGTCCCGGATCCAATTATGTATAAGAACAAGTCCCGGATATCAATTATGTGTAAGTCCCGGATCCAATTATGTATAAGAACCTGCATTTATTGTGGTAGTGTACATATATAGTAGATTAGACACGGCCACGGGCCGGTTTTGGGCTCGGAACCGGCCCAAACCGGTCCGTTGACGGCCCAAACCGGCCCGTTGACCGAGTGAACCGGCCCGGACCCGTGAACCGGCCCGTCCTACCCGGGACGGGCCCGGTCGGCCCGGCGGTTCACCCGGATTTAAAAAAATAAAAAAAAATAAAAAAAATAAAAAAAAAATAACGGCTAGTGAACCGGCCGTTATTTACTTTTTTTTTTTATTTCCCCCCACCCTCCAATTTTTTTTTTTTCCTTTTTCTATTTAAAAGTACTTCTTTTAATTTACTTATTCATAAAATATTTCAAAAAAAAAAAAAAAAATCAAAATTTCCGGGCCGACCCGGAACCGGCCCACTGAACCACCCATACTACGGGCCGGTTCCGGTTCCGGAAAATGTGAACCGTGAACCGGTTTGAACCGGCCCGGAACCGGCATGTGACCGTGTCTATAGTAGATGGCGTATAATCCCGGATCCAATTATGTATAAGCATCTGCATTAATAAATGGAATTATAAAAAATAAACTGTTGTTGTTGCATGATGGGATATTTGGGGGTGCTCTGCTAAAAGTGAGCTCGAATATAATTTATTTTGTAGTCGTATACGTGGCTACATATAAACTATCAATTTGGTTTTCTATTAATTTTGTTTCTCTCGTTTAGGATTTCACCAAATAATATAGAAATAATCACCATTCAGAAGAAGTAAATTGGAAGTTAAAATAAACTTGTCCCCAAATAGTTTAGATCAAACTAATTTGTTACGTTCTGGTATGATTATGCGAACATATATATGCGCACCGATTGTGATTGTTAAGTGCAAGTCCCTACCCCCAAATAGTTTAGATCAAACTAATTTGTTACGTTCTGGTATGATCATGCGAACATATATGTGCCCACCGATTGTGATTGTTAAGTGCAGGTCCCTACTACTAATCAATCTGAAATTGCTTTCAGGACTTCCTAGAACACTATTAAGATTACACACAATCAATAGTTTCAGTAATCTGATGATGTCCATTTTTGTATTCTAGATTATTATTGTTAAGTACTAAACTATTATTATTATTCTAGGATATTAATTAATTCCAAAATAAAATGTCAATTCCTGTGTTCTTAATAATTTAGTAGTTTATCGTAAGGTAACAATTTCTAGAACTTAATACATAATATAACAATTATATGTTTAAAAATAATTTAGCTATATTAATTTAACCATTATAACTATGCCGGTGGATTTTTTTTTCCCTTCGCACAAATTAATTTTGTTCTAAACTAATAATTGATATAAAGTAATTGTTGATCGCCCAAGATGCGGTCAAGTTCTTGTTCGATAGCTATCTGGCGAAGATCCCCTAGAGAAGATCTCCTTTAAGAGGATGTTCCTTAGTGATACTTCAGGGTTAAGGAGAAGGATAACCACTTCAGGAACGAATTCTTGTTGGAAAATTGGGTGTAAACTCAATTTAATAAAAATATTTAAGTGAGTTTCGTTTATCGAAAAATGCAAACTGAATATAAATTCATGATATACGTTTTGAGTAGATGAATCTAATATAGTTAATTTCTCAAATACAAATTTGTATGAATGAGAAACTAATGCATTAAGATAGACACTTAAATATGATTCATGGAAAATGTGAAATGTGAAAGTGAAAAGTAACTATCCCACAATGGAAAAAGAACCTTGATAAGAAACTTCAAATAGTAGAACGTGGATAGCTAATAGTATAATTAGTATCAAGTGTGAGCTTAAGGGCTCGTTTGGTTACTACTATTACCCCATAATAACTAAATAGTAGGTGATAGTAGCACATTCGGTTGATAAGATTAGCACCAAGGGAAGCCCGCTATAAAAGCATGAGCCCGCCACAAACTCCGATTAGAATAGTACATGCCTACTAATAATGCAAAAGACGATATTACCCTAAAATAACTTTTTTTTTTATCTGTATTCTTCTCTGCTTTTTTTAATTAATGAAAAATAAAACAATATCAAGTAATTATTGCCAATATATCATTTTTAGTTACATTTCTTTACGTCTAATAATAAGTTGGTTGCGGCTATATGCAAGACTAATTCCACTTGTGCAAGGCCAAATTAAAATTTTCAATGTATAAATACTATAATACTCTTACCTGTTAAAGAAATAGAAAATTCCAAATGTGCAATACAAAAAACTCAAAAACATAAAAACCCCTATCACAAAACCACAAGACCAACTTTCATCTTCTACATCTTCTAAAACCCACAAAACTTTTCTCCTTCCTCCTCCATAAACCCATATAACCCAAACATTCAAAATCATCAAAACTCAACAAATCTTACAAAGATGGCAAGTATGGAGTCAGACATCAAAATAGAAGATTCTACGATGGAAGAGTCCAAGAAGATATGCATTTACGTATTTTTTAGCTAAAATATTGTTTTTCCAAAAAAAATTCCGTGTAGACGCAGTCGACATGTACATCTCGAATTTTATAGGTAAAAATCGACATTGAGATGTCGATTTTGGAGTACAAAATCGACATCTTAGTGTCGAAATTTAACTGTTAGCAAATTAGTCCAAATATACTAAATTTCGATATCAAGGAGTCGAATTTGTGGACATATATTCGACACCTTAATGTCGAAATTTAGTTGTTTCATATTTTTTTTTTAAGAAAAATCCCGCGTAGACGCGGTCGACAAGTACATGTCGAATTTTATAGGTAAAAATCGACATTGAGATGTCGATTTTGGAATACAAAATCGGAACCTTAGTGTCGAAATTTAACTGTGAGCAAATTAGCCCAAATATACTAAATTTCAGCATTAAGGTGTCGAATTTATGGACTTATATTCGACACCTTAATGTCGAAATTTAGTTGTGCATATTTTTTTTAACTTTCTATTTTCCAATTACTTTTTGTTTCAATATTCATTTACTTTTTATAGCAAAAGCCGAATGCGAAAACGCAGTTTATTGTCCAAATTCATCCAAGTATTCAAAAATATGTACAAGACATCAACAACGTCGCATCGAGAGCGGCGGTCGGCGGCGGAGCTTGGGCATAGGGTAGGGTTTCACACGGGAGGGGGGGGGGGGGGGGGGTGGATTTTTTAATTTCACGTTTTCTTCTCTCTTTTTTTGATTTTTTTTTTCTCATTATTTGTTATTTGGTCTTGCATGAGCAAACAAAAAGCAATTTAATCTATGGGTATATTTGTCATTTCATCTTAATAAAATAGAATCTTTTGGAATATTTCTTTAATTTGGTCTTGCACAAGTAGAATTAGTATTGCATATAGCCGCAGCCTAATAAGTTTTTGTGGGTTTCATGCTTTCGAAAATGATTGAATAATTGTTATGTTTGGGTTATTATAGACAAAATCACATTTATTACTAGATTTTATAGATTTAATTGTAGGTCTAATCCGAGCAACCGAACATCCTATTAATTTACTAATTAATTAGTCATTAGGGAGTAACCCAATCCAACCCAATCCAATCCAATCCATATTAATTCAATCCCGATAACCGAACGAGCCCTAAGTGCAAAGCCACATGCGCGCAGCCGCCGTCGGCCCGGCCTGTGGCTCGTGCTTTGGAGTTGAGCCATATTTGGACTCAAAATTAATTAAGTTTTGTGGGTTCAATTAATTAATTCGAATTTAATACTTTTAGCTAATCAGAAAGTGACATGTGTCCTAGGTGACATCATCGTCCTAGTAGGCGGACAGTCTGTCCACACGCGTGCCATGTGGCGCCTCATCATTCGAAAAGGTGGCTATCTAAGTTGAATTGGTGCATGGTCTCTGCGAAAAGATACATCACCTTTTCAGCCCCTTTTCTTTCCAAAAGTTCAAGTTTTCCAAATCTATAAATAGAGCCCCTGCATAATGCAAATTCACTCATTCGAATCAAAGCATTCTCTGCATTCATAAAGCATATTGTTCATCTCTTCCTTCGAGTCTAGAGAGTCCAAAGTTCACATTTTGTTCATGTAGTTTGATTTTTGTTGCGCTGCATAAATCAAAATCCTTAAGTCGTTGTATCTTGGGGACAATTGGCTAAGAACGTAAGCACATATACGAGCCAACTTATCTCACGGTGAAAGAAACTAATTATTGTCTTGAATTCTTTTCCGTCCTAAATTTATGTCCAAATATCAATTTCGAAATATACCTCACAAATAACAACTCTCTCTCTCTCTCTCTCTCTCTTATTCGATTGTATGCTCTTTTTTCTTATGTCTCTCGTGTCCCGTATATGTGTTCTGAGAGCCCATATGTGTATTTACTTCGGCCCATGCAATTTGGGCCCAATAGCTAAATCTGCCCCCATTAATCGTTATGCTTATTGGTGTAATTCAAACTTAAATTATAGTACTGCTATGATTTTATCTTTTGATTAGTTTAAAACTCGAATCACAAATTTGATGTATTCAATGATTATTTCATAGTCTCTATTTATAATGTAAAAAAATAATTGAGAAAAAATAACAATAATAATAATGAAGCCAAATAAATTAATATTCAACAAATTAATTAATATTAGCGGTACAATAATTGGTATAAGTAAAAAGGATCAAATTGATATACTATAGAAAGGAGACCAGACCAGCTACATATATATAGATATTGGGCCAAATAAATAGCCAATAAATCTTTCATAGATATGAGAGGGAGCCCTACCTTACCCTACACCACCCTACCCTACGTACCCTACTTTTATTTAATTATCTTATTTATTTTACATTTATAAAATGTCTTAATCATGACAATTTAATTATCCAAAGACCACAGTTTGTGTAGACTGTGTAGTAATTAACGACTTCTTCATTATACACTAATCATTTGCATTAATTAATCACATTAAGGTGGTGTTTGCAAATGATTATTCAAAATCAGAAGTTAGTGATTGTGAGTTAAGTCAGTTTTAAGTGTTTATTTCTACAAGTTTGTGGTGTTTGCAAATATTTCGAAAAATGAACTTAATAAAAAAAACAGAGCTATGGGTGCTTTCAAAAAAATAGCTTAAACCAGATCATTTTAGGAGAAGTAAAAATAAAAGTTGATTTTGCAAACACCCGAAAACAAATTATGAGAGAAAAAAAGCTTATAATCACTTTCAAAAAACTTTTGCAAACACCACTTAATTCTGTATGTATAGATGTACCCATCACAGCAATAATATGATTGATATAAAAGAAAATTAGGAACTAACAAACAATTTAAATTACATTTATTTTATATTAAAAAATATTATAAAAATGTCTTTAAGATTTTGATTATAATATACATATATTATGTAGAAGAATTTTATTTGAATTTCAATATAATGTAGACGTTAGACAAAAGTGTTTCTGGTGTACAACCAACCGTTCAGTGTTGAAATAGCAGTGGTGATTGAAACTTTTCATGGGCAGGTAATTCTAACTAATCCCACATCTAATTACCTAATTACTCACAACTTTTTACTTATTATTACAAATATTTTTTTTTTTATCTTTTATTGCATAAACATCTTACATCCACTCCATCTCATATACTCTTATTTAAATATAAAATGAAATAAATTTATTTTATCCAATTATAAAACAACATTAATGACCAAATTATTGAATTGAGAAAGATAATATAAAAACTCACAAATAGGTGATTTTGTCCAATACTTATTGCCCCCCAAGTAGGGGTGGGCATTCGGGTCGGGTCGGGTTATTCGGGTCGGGTTATTCGGGTTTTTTGCAAAAAAAAAATTACCCGAACCCGACCCGAAATAACCGGGTACCCGGTTATCTCGGGTCGGGTTCGGGTCGGGTTCGGGTTTTGCTATTTTCCTCTTTTTTTTTTTTTTTTTTTTTTTTTTTTTTTTTTTTAAATAAACAATAACTAAATTTACTTAATATATATATATATATATATATATATATATATATATATATATATATATATATATATATATATATCAGTATATGTATATATATATATATATATATATATATATGTATAGACATATACATAGTAACATATACTGTCACTGATATACATATATATATATATATATATATATATATATATATATATATATATATATATATATATATATATATATATATATATATATATATATATCTTTATATATATTAAAAAAAAAAAAAAAAAAAAAAAATTCAACCGGGTACCCGATCGGGTACCCGGGTAGGATTTCTAATACCCGGACCCGACCCGGTTTGGGAGCACCGGGTACCCGAACCCGGGAAAAACCCGGTTACGTAAAAAATTACCCGACCCGGTCGGGTAATACCCGACCGGGTCGGGTTATACCCGAATAACCCGACCCGAATGCCCACCCCTACCCCCAAGTGACATTATATATTGTCGTTTCAGGTTTCGGCACAAGTACTAAGAAAATTGATAAGATATATCTGAATTTTTGGGGGAAAAATGCACTCAATGTACTGAAACTACACTTTCTTACTTTTCTCTCCATGAACAAGGAGGCCGAAAAAAAAAAGAAAAAAAAAAGTACTGAAATTCTAAAATGACGGACATAATTTTCCTTTTGAATCGACAGTTATTTTGAAATGGGGAGAGCAATTTTTCAATTGGTATAATATGCATCTAATTTAAACAGTGCTTCAAACAAATACCTAAATTACATTAAAAAATAAATAAATTATGAGATTGAACAGTTGACTGTCTCCTTGTATTGAAGCTAAAACGATCACAATCACATATAAATAACACAATATCATGTGTTGGTTAGCAGCTAGCAACAAAATTCAGCTCTTAATTAATTATGGGCCACCTATCAATTATCCTGTGTGGACATGACTACGCAACCTTATCCTATCCCCTCTTTTCTCAACCATCACAAAATCAAAATCTATTCTACTCATTTACACCCCTATTAATTCACTTATTATATAGTTCAATCAATTTTTACAATGATTATATATAAATACAAATAAATATTCGTACCATAAATTCAAAAGTAAATAAAAAAATTGGAGGGCAAAGGTGTCCATATTAATCCTTTTCGGTTAACGTCGGGAATTGTTAAGAGGGAACTATATGTTAGGGGTTAGGGTTTTCGAAAAAATAAATAAAATAGCTGCATAAATTAAAATATAGACTGACAATGTTTGTCTTTATTTTCATTTCGCATTTAATCTTTTTGCGGAATGAATTCGTATTTGTTAAGTTTGCCAAAAGAAATTCTCAACACAATTTCTAAAGTTTCTCTTTTCTTCGGACATGATTTGAGTAATACAGTAAAAATGTTTGACTGCTATGGTAAAAAAAAAAAAAAGGTATTCACCAAGAAACAAACAAACTTTATCTTATTTTTCAAATTATTCTTCTAAGATACAAATTTCCAACATCCTTTAAAAATAATTTGACTGCTACAATTATGGGTGGTTTCGGTACGGTTACCGAATTATTTTGATCAATACCGTGTACCTACCAAATTATATGGTATTGAAAAATTCGATATCATTCCGTACGGTATACCATTATTTGGTATACCGTTACTTTCGGTATGGTATATCGGTACATGGTATCTCTACCGTTAATTTTAATTTGTTACTTTGAAGACGATCTTTATAAAAACACAACACTTTAAACAAGAACATTGGCTATTTATATGATCATATTCAATTTTTTAAAGCTCCTTGAATATTTGTCAAACTTCAACTTCATAGATTTAGCCACACCTTGCAGAATAAGATCACTAGAGTCATGATTTTATTTCAATCTCAATTTGCAGCCATACTATTTCAGTGAAAACCAAATGGGATGTACGTTTTGTTGTTGCACTAAGCTTCAATATTGTCTCATAAATTTTTAAGAACTGTAATTCAACTTTTTTAAGTTTTGACCTATTTATTTTATGTAGTAATTTTAATTTTAGTTAATTACTAACCAATATAAAATAAATATATATTACCATGGTACTGAAAATACAATACCGCTACCGTACCGTATAATAGTGGTATGGTACCAATACCGTACCAAATGTAGTGGTTACCGAAATTTCGGTAATTTTTCGGTATTGTTTAGTAGGTATACCGTAGTATTCAGTAGGCGGTAATTATTTTCCAGCCCTAGCTACAATGTATTAAGCGTCATCTGACATAATAAACAAGCATTACTTTTAATCTCAACATATTCCCTTAAAATATATATCCGCATAATACTGTGAATATTAGTCCTTAATAATAAATAAATAAAAAAACTAATATGTCTATTTTTTTCAATTTTGTGTAAATATTGCATTAAAAAAAAAAGTTCCAACTTGTGGGAATTCAAATTTTAATCATTCGAGTCCCTCTCATTTAATTAAGAGTTATATTATTGAACAAACATTTTTTCACTCTTCTTTTGATTTTTCATGATCACCTTTTTGGCTGCGAATTTACTTATATGTAATCAAGTTTAATTTGCATGCGGCGAGTGAAAAAATTAAATAAATTAATAGTGTGACACCATATATTAAGATAGAGTAGGGCTTGATGATGCTAATATGTAGCTCACCTAGGGTGGTGTAGAAAACGAACTGGGAGAGCAAAGCAGATCAGTAGCTTGACAACTTGATGATCCTGAGGTACCTGCGATCATAAAACACATGAACTAGGCCGGGGGTTGATCCGGCGGAAACCCCTCCGACGCTCAAGTCAGACGTGCTGATCATAGAAATAGTCCAGAGAATACATATTATAGTATTGCTCAGTTAATAGGACCTACCTTGAGGAATGAGTTCAAACCTTTATTTATATCTTAGTTGAGATTGTCGGGCCCGAACCTTACTTGAAGGTGATTGGGCCTCGGTGATAATGGTCTTCGATATTGGGCTCGTGGCCCGGTAGGTAAATAATATGTAGGCCCATTGGGTTGGCCCAATTAGGCATATCATTAAGCCCCCCACTCTCGAGTCGATGTGGGGGCCATGTCGAAATGGGTTCTCAATCGTGTCGAGAGTGAAAATTGTAGTGTTCGTTCTATGGCATATGGCCTGATGGTGTGCGAAAATGCATTGGAGCGTGTGTCGGAGGGGTGTGAATGCGCGTTGGCGCGTAGCGCGACCAAGTTGTCGCTATGTAAGTTATTTGAGTCGTCGGTGTTGTCCCGCGACGATGTAGTGGCGAATTGTCTCCTCGTGGGAGTTGTCTCGTCGCGAGGTAATATAGTTGATCGAGTTATCTCCTCGTGGGAGTTGTCTCGCGATAATGTGGTAGCACGGATCAACTAATCTCCTCGTGGGAGTTGTCTCGTCGTGGGGTAATAGAGTTGATCGAGTTATCTCCTCGTGGGAGTTGTCTCGTGAAAATGTAGTAGCACGGAGCTAGTATTCTCCTCGTGGGAGTTGTCTCGTGAAAATGTAGTAGCACGGAGCTAGTATTCTCCTCGTGGGAGTTGTTATTTATCGACATTGTCAATGTTTTGACGCGTTGCTTGTATGTGTTTACATATAGCCTTGTGCGTGATGTACTTGAGGAGGGGATCAGGCTCTCAAGTGTTTTTTTTTATGGGGATCGTGCCCCTTGTTAGACCTCGTGGGTCGTAAGTATGTTTGGACCGTGGCCACGTTTTAATGAAGGACCCATCGAAAACAAGTAGATAAATTTTGAGTAATCAAGCTGGCCAGGCTATATAGATTCTCATAATATCTCTAAGTGTTTATAGGGTTGTAATCGTGCTAACTTGAGCTTGCGATTATGTAGTGCATTGCGAGCGAGTTGTCTCTTCAAGAGAGTTGTCTTGCAGCGAAGTTGTAGGAGCATTGGATGACGCGCGATTGAGGAGCGTGCGGATTGAGGTTGCTCTGAGCGAGTTGTCTCCTCGTGGGAGTTGTTTCGCAGCGAGTCTTATTATCGAGCGAGGTGGTTGTACGTGGGAGTTGCCTTGCAACGGATTTGTAGTATCGAGCGAGTTGGCTCCTCGTGGGAGTTGTCTCGCTGCGGGTTGTGGTACCAAGCGATTTGGCTCCTCGTGGGAGTTGTCTCGCTACGAGTTCGTAGTACCGAGCGAGTTGGCTCCTCGTGGGTGTTGCCTCGCTGCGGGTCGTAGGATGGAGCGAGTGGTCTCCTTGTAGGAGTTATCTCGTTGTGGGTTCGTAGAACCGAGGGAGTTGACTCCTCGTGGGAGTTGCCTCGCAACGGGTTATATGACTGAGCAAGTTATCTCCTCGTGGGAGTTGTCTTGCTGCCGGTTGTAGTACCGAGCGAGTAGGCTCCTCGTGGGAGTTGTCTCACTGCGGGTTGTAGGACGGAGCGAGTTGGCTCCTCGTGGGAGTTGTCTCGCTACGGGTTGTAGTATCGGGCGAGTTGGCTCCTCGTGGGAGTTGTCTCGCTACGAATTGTGGGACAGAGCGAGTGGTCTCCTCGTGGGAGTTATCTCGCTGTGGTTATGAGACCCGAAGGAGTTGGCTCCTCGTGGGAGTTACCTAGCGACGGGTTATAGGGCGGAGCGAGTGGTCTCCTCGTGGGAGTTATCTCGCTATGGTTTCGTAGACCCGATGGAGTTGGCTCCTCTTGGGAGTTGTCTTGTAAGACCCCCACTCTCGTGACGATGTGGGAGCCAAGTCGAAAGGGGTACCGGATCGTATTGAGAGTAGATCGGTGCTGTAGTCTTGCGTTAATCGTTGGCATGGCGTGGAGAAATAATTTTTTTTTTTAATTTCCCATTTGATAGCGAACGCAATTTGGTAGGTGCGTTAAAGAGCTCGCGCAATTTAGTAGAGCGCGTTGAAATTCTCGTGCGATTTGGTGAAGCGAGTCAAAATCTACGCGCAATTTGGTGGAGAGAAGTAAAAATTGTACGCGATTTGAGATGAGTGTGTGGAAGCGCGCGCGAGTTGATGGGTGGCATGGGGAGCCGCGCGCGATTGGATAGAACTGGTGACGCGCGCGCGGTGCTGGGAATGTGCGCGCGTGAATTGCGCGCGGGAGAGGGCTGGGGCGCGTCAGTAACGCCTTGGGAAGGGCGCAGTACAGCAGCACGTGGCCGTCACGCGCCTGCTGTGCAGACATAGTTTTTGCATTTTTTTTTTTTTTTTTTTTTTTTTTTTCCGATTTGACCCTTCTGTTTTGTTTATAATATATATATATATATATATATATATATATATATATATATATATATATATATATATATTTTTTTTTTTTTTCTTATTTTCTTCTTTCTTCTTTCTTTTTTCTTCTTCTTCTTTCTTCTTTCTTTCTTCTTCTTTTACTCTCTTTTTTCTTCTTCTTGTTCTTGTATTTTTTCTTCTTCTCTTTTTTCATCTTTTTTTTTTTTGGTTGATATTCACCCCCTTAGGGATGTTCTATTTTTTGAGTTGAGAGATTATCCTCGTTCCTTGAGATGGGATGTGCACCCCCTTGGGGATGTTCTATTTTTTGAGTAGGGAGATTATCCTCGTTCCTTGAGATGGGATGTGCACCCCCTTGGGGATGTTCTATTTTTTGAGTAGAGAGATTATCCTCATTCCTTGAGATGGGATGTGCACCCCCTTGGGGATGTTCTATTTTTTGAAGTAGGGACGTGAAACACTTGATGGGATGTGAAACGCCTTGGGGTTGAAAGGTAAGTGGATGTACCACCCTTGAAATGAGATGCCCAACTTTAGGATGGGATAGCGCCCCATTTAGGATGAGGCGATCACGAACCACTGGGGTGAGATGCCCAACCTTGGCGATATATGGTGCCACTGATTCAGTGGCAACACGAGTTGAATCTTCCGTGATCATACGCTGAAGGTCTTCTTCGATTATCTGAACCGTTCGAGAAGTAAGTAGAAATTGATCTTGTTGAAGGTTTGGCGATCATACGCTGAAGGTCCTCTTCTGTTATCTGAACCGTTCGAAGGGGGCGGAAGTAGACCCCCAGAGAGTCGATGACCCATGGCGAATGAAATGTTTTGGGGGCACTGTGAACCCCCAGGGAGTCGATAACCCTTGGCGAACGAAATATTTTGGGGGCAGATGTAAGCCCCCAGGGAGTCGATAACCCTTGGCGAACGAAATATTTTGGGGGCGATGTAAGCCCCAGGGAGTCGATAACCCTTGGCGAGCGAAATATTTTGGGGGCAGATGTAAGCCCCCAGGGAGTCGATAACCCTTTCTAGTGTTGAAGGGCCTCCTCGGTTATTTGAACCATTCGAGGAGCAGGGAGTGGTGGATCGGCGAGTGGTGGGTCCCGATGGGGGATCACCTGAACCTCGCGAGGCGGATCCATGGGATGTGGAGGAGGTGGCAAGCCAGAGCCTCCACGAGGTGGGAGGTCGTTAGCTATGTCATTTTCTCTCCGAGCAGACGCCTCAGGAGGATCTTGTTGGCTATGTGATCTGGTTTGCATCGTTCCCACAGACGGCGCCAAAATGATGATGCTAATATGTAGCTCACCTAGGGTGGTGTAGAAAACGAACTGGGAGAGCAAAGCAGATCAGTAACTTGACAACTTGATGATCCTGAGGTACCTGCGATCATAAAACACATGAACTAGGCCGGGGGTTGATCCGGCGGAAACCCCTCCGACGCTCAAGTCAGACGTGCTGATCATAGAAATAGTCCAGAGAATACATATTATAGTATTGCTCAGTTAATAGGACCTACCTTGAGGAATGAGTTCAAACCTTTATTTATATCTTAGTTGAGATTGTCGGGCCCGAACCTTACTTGAAGGTGATTGGGCCTCGGTGATAATGGTCTTCGATATTGGGCTCGTGGCCCGGTAGGTAAATAATATGTAGGCCCATTGGGTTGGCCCAATTAGGCATATCAGGGCTATATATATTTCAACTTGTTACATTTTATATTAATAATTTTGTAATAATACTAATCAAGTGGTATTATATATATATGTAGGTCCATCATGCTATATAATCTATTAATATTGTCTGCACAAGTTTGAATCATGGCTTCCATTTATCAATTTATTATATTACAGTTTTAAATATGCCTCATAGATACTTCTCTAGTGAGTGGATAAGGATTGGGATACATTTTTTTTTTAATTTTAATAATATAAAGATAAAACACTAGTTTAGGACGTGTTTGGTTTGTGAGATGGGAATATGTGGTTTAATTCGTTTTATTGGAATTGTGTTGTTCTATAAATAGGATTAATTAATCCAAGTAACGCATGTTAATTGAATTTGATTTCATGTAATAAGAGTATATGAAGGTAATTTAGTCACGTAATTGGATATATGTATATGATTTAAGCATGCATGTATTTTTAATTCTCATCCACGAGGGATGGATAAATAATTAATTGATTTTGGTGATACGTTATTGAGCCATTTATATTTATGAGTGGCAACTGTGCTTATACATTAGAACTTCAGTTAATTAATAATATCGTTTAAGTAATAATTTCTTTCGGTCCGACTTAGTTAAAATGTACTAAATTATTAATTTAATAATTAATATTTCGCTAAATTAATTGAATTTTGCTAATCCCAACTGTATTAATTTATAATGATTTCATTGTATATAATTAAAAAAAGACTATATATATATGACATTAAACTAGAGGTGTAAGCTAGATGGATCGAAACTAGCACTTTCGGCATTGTTATGATTCTTTATAGTGGAAAACTAATTCCACTTTCATTCAAATAATTAAAAAAAAAAAAAAGAATGGAACATTTGTAATTGAAAAACTAGTTTCAAAACCATACATTTTCGAAAAGGAATATTGGTGCAATTCAGAAAATTCTAATTTTTAGTTACATAAACTAAAACTATATAATAATATTGATATTATAAGCGCAATGATGATGCTAAAGATAGATCACCTAGATTAGTTGTGATAGGATGAGTTGGAAGAGCATGAAAGTCACTGGCTCACGAGCTAGATGATCATGAGACACCTGCGATCAGAATTAAACTAAGTCGAGTATTGATCCGGCAGAAACCCCTCCGACACTCAAGTCCGATGTGCGAATAGTATAAATAGTTGAGAGCATACAAGCAGTTGAATTGCTTTGATAATAGAACGTACCTTAACAAATGAGTTAAAACTTTTATTTATACCTTGTTGATTAGGCTGAATTTTAATTAACTCAGATTATCGGGTCCAAACATTATCTGAAGGTAATTGGGCATTCGTAAGAGTGGACTTCAAATTTGAGCTTGTAACCCAGTATATTAAGTAATTGTACGCCCATTGGACTGGCCCGATTAGGTATATCACACAATTTTTGAAAATTAAACCAAATCAAAATTTGAAATCTCGTATATATACATTGTATGCATGTGATATTCAACGGAAGTCAAACGTACAACTCATACAAAGCCAAAAAGAAATAAATTGTATTCGTCATGATCATCAATTATGTTTTTACGAAATTAAAGACAATTAATAGAATGATCTCACCTTGAATTGGAATATCGTCTTGTGAAGTAATTAAACATTGACATAAAACTGCAGACTCAATTTAAAATTATTTAAAACTGCATTTGATGAAATTTCAATTGAATATTGAATAAGAGTAATTTAAATCAAACGGTTCTGAATTCTGACTTTGGTCATTAAATTATTAATTATTGCATTGAATTGTCTAAATTATATTATTCAGGTCGTGTCTGGTTTTGAAACAGTACAAAATTTAAGTCTAATTCATGATTTCAGATTAAAACTTTAGTATTTATTTATGTATATGAAAAAAAACGTATTGCAATAATGAATAAACCACTAATTCATGATTTCAGATTAAAACTTAATTTTTCTTCCTACTAGGCAATAAAAATAGACATGTTGAAAGATATTAATTAGGTAAA
The DNA here is from genome assembly GCF_056151865.1 of Erythranthe guttata. Lineage (NCBI taxonomy): Eukaryota > Viridiplantae > Streptophyta > Magnoliopsida > Lamiales > Phrymaceae > Erythranthe > Erythranthe guttata. The sequence continues at coordinate 14,950,494 of NC_142535.1, forward strand.
ATAATGCTACCTCTAATTCTTGATTCAATCATGATTCATGGGGTTGTTTGCATCGAAATAATCATGATTTTGTTTTTCAAAAAAATACATGTAAATATAATAAATGCTTTCACATTAATCGTTTTGTGGGGATTTAGGGATCTTAGACATTTGATTTGTTACAGAATGGTGATTAAACTATGTTAATTAATCAATTTAGAGAAACGATGTATGTATTGTTAGTTGAGCTGTATTCTAAGGCCTAAATTGGTTGACACGATATGATTAAACAAGATAAAATTAAATAGTTTAATGAAAAAGCCAATTGTATTGGACCATAATAGATTCCATAAACAAAACTTTGTAAACTGTAAGATAAATCAGTATAATATAATATTTTTCGAGTCGAAAAGTTATTGGGTTTACTAAATTTCAGATAAAGTCTAATTATTTAGTTAATTACGACTAATCTCTCTAACCAAACGAGGCGTAAAACATAGTCGTTAAGCAAAGCATTTCTTAAAACATTGAATAGAATAGTACTAGATGGAGTTGGATTTGGGTGGGAAATTGGACTAGAGCGGTCAAAGATCGGAGAAATCGAACAATTAATTTGTTTTAGGTTAATCTAAAAACCAACCCTAACTACTCCACATCCAACCAAAGAGTTCAATTAGGTGCCCAACGAGAAACTTTTTAATCGGTGGAGTACCGAGAGTACAACATTTCGCAACCCGATTTCAATTGTACTTGTAAATATTTTCTCAGTTAAGTCGAACTCGTTTGTTCAGTGTTGTTTATACCTCTTTTATAATATAAGAAAATCAAAAGCCGTAACAGAAGGAATACTTGTATGTTTTTATTCATGTATATATATATATATATATATATATATATATATATATATATATATATATATATATATAATTTTTACTCACAATCACCATCTTTAAATTTTTTTTTACACATACCACCTTAATAAATACTTAATTTTCCTGATCATTGTATAAATCCAACCTCTTCTTTATTTTAGTTTATTTTTATTTTTAATCTCTTCTTTATATTAATATATTTTTGGTTATTATTAATATAAGCCGCCGTATAAATTATTATTATGTTTGATGTGTGTTTCATTATCACAAAGTGAAATAAAATATTATACTACCTAGTCAACACTGATTGCGGCATTCCATAATATAAAAATAATGATACCCGGTTGTTAAGGCTATGTTTGGCAAATTTGGCTGGTATTTTAATTTGTTTTAAAATGTTAGAAAATAGGGTAAATTACCATTCTTGATATCGTGTCAAATTGCAAAAAACCTCTTTATGTTTTGGTGATTAAAATTACTACAACAATTATGAATCTTCTTATATGTTCATTGTTGCAGTGTCAAATTTAATAGAATCTTGTAGATTATGTGAAATATTCTCCAGTTTGTACCCATTTATCGCACTTCAGCTTCACATTTTGAAACAAGGTAATCATAAGATGTGACTCTCGACTTTTAATTATCAGATTGTGGTGCGTCAGAAACTGCATTTTGCACAAATAAGATAACATTCCACGAAATTTAAAAAACTATGTTGAATTTGTCACCATAATATGAACATGTAAAAAAATTAATAGTTAATGGACGATTGTAATTACCCAAATATAAATAGTTTTTTCGTAATTTCATCTTACCTCACATTGTGACCGTAAATCACCGTTTCTTCTAAGAAAATATTTTCAAACTATTCCTAAAAAAGCATTCGAGTCTTTATAAAGTTGAGTAAATACCAATATATTTTATGGAATGAGGACTTGATTTTTTTTTCTGAAATTGGCAAACGCAGCCCAACTTTTTCTAATAATAGAATCAAAAGTGAGTAGGGGTATTATAGTAAATTCACAACAAACTTAATACCAACTTTATTACACAAAACCAATCCATGATACATTAATTTGCCCCTATTATGTCCAAACATATACATACATGTGTATGTATACACACATCTCCACAACACACACACACACACAAAATAAAATAAAAAAAATAAAAAAATAAAAAATTGAAATCTACTCTGAATCAGAAAATTTCAATCTAACTCTACCCACCCCACCAATTCCAACTTTACTTTATTTACTTAATTAATACCGGCGCAAAAAAAGAAAAAAAAAAAAAAAAAAAAAAATTCATCCCCATTTTTTGCGTTGTGAATTTGTAAAATCTCGTGGAACTGAGGATTTTGCGAGAGTCTGCTTGCTTGCTTACAGTGGATTTCTTCTTCTTCTTCAGACAACTGTGAACTGTGTGCTTCTTCACACTAACCGAGGGAGGGAATACAGCTCCCAATTTTTTTTTGAGAAGACTTGTTGTTCGAAAGCTGAAAATCTCTTCTGGGTTTTTTATTTTTGAGGGTTTTCGTCGATTCGAGGGTTTTTGTGTCTTATCGCACATAATGCGGTGTGCATTCGGGCTGTTCAACGGATGGGAGCCGATCGGAGAAGTGGCGGCGGCGGCGGCGGGGGGGATTTGATGGGAACGAGGTTGTTCGTGCTAAACGCCGCCGTTTCATGGAGTTTAGGATTCGGTGCAACCGGTGTGCCGGGTTTTCTCTACTCCGAAGATTTAGTCTGAATTCTGCCATCGTTTGTATCAAGGTTATTTCTCACTCTTATTGATTGCTCTTTTCCTTCAATTTTTAATTTTTTTTTTGTCTGAAGGTGTTTGAATTTTTATGTTGAATGAGCTGTAACGGTAAGAAAATTGTGGGTTTTAAGATTGTCTGAAGTGTTGCCCATTTCCTTAAAAGAGTTGTGTGTTCCTATTTTTGGTGAATCTTGATGTTCCTGAACTGGGATTTCACCAATTCTTGAGCTAATTATTACATTTCCATCTTCTTTGAAAACTTTCCTTTCTGGGTTTTAGCAATTAGCTCTCTTGCTATGAGAAGTCATTTAATTTTCCGCTTTCGTTTTTACCGTATTTTTTTTTTATTTTAAATGCTTGTTGAATAATGATTTATTGTTGTTGTTTTATGTGTTGATGATTGTGGGTATAGTAGGAGGTACTTGATCGATTAGTATGACGGGCTTTTGCTATACTAAGATCACGAACTCGGCATTTTTCTTCATCGATGTAATGTGATCTGATCGAAGTAGTTTTCAAGAACTTGGATTTGTGTAATAACAATTTCGATATCTGTGTTTCCAGGTTTTATTGATTTTTCTGCTTTTGGAGGCTGCGTTTGCGAAACCCAAAGAATTTAGAGTGCAGAGAGCCGGACCCGAACAAGACAGCAAAGAGAACGTAATAACACATTCTTGTATTCATGATCAAATTATCGAACAAAGAAAAAGGCCCGGTCGAAAGGTATATTCCGTCTCCGCTCAGGTCTACGTCGAACCCGATATTTCCAATAATACCCTTCAACAAAGGGGGAGGTCATTGCTCGGTCTTTCTGAATCTGTAAGGAATCAGAAAAACGATGCTAAGCAACCCATTAGAATCTTTCTGAATTACGATGCTGTGGGCCATTCCTCGGATCGAGATTGCCGAACTGTGGGTGACATGGTCAAGGCAAGTACATGCAGAAAAAAAATAAAAATGATACTCCTTTTTATTTTTTGGTTAAATTTCAATAGAGTCTTACTTTTGGATTAATATTGGATTTCATTTGCCAGCTGGGCGAACCAAACGGTGCTTCGTTTTCCGGTACTCCTTCTTGTAACCCTAATGGAGATCCTCCGATTTACGGTGATTGTTGGTATAACTGTACATTTGATGATATAGCTGGGAAGGACAAGAAGTATCGCCTTCGTAAGGTTAATTTTTACTTCAAATCTCCTATTGTGTAATCTTATAAGAATCAAATTTTTTTTTTCGGGTTTTTTAAAGATTATTTTTTTTAATAGTTAACTAACGTTTTAGTTCTTCAGGCTCTTGGACAGACGGCAGATTGGTTCAAAAGAGCCTTATCCGTCGAACCAGTCAAAGGGAATCTTCGGTTGAGTGGATATTCTGCGTGCGGTCAAGATGGAGGTGTGCAACTTCCTAGGGAATATGTCGAAGGTATTGTTATTGCAAAAATACTTCACATTTTTAAAGTTATTAGTTATATATAACTTTTTTATCATCCCGTATTAAGTTTCTGCAATTTAATAATTTAATCTTTTTCGTCTTTTTTTAGAGGGTGTTGTTGATGCGGATTTGGTTCTTTTGGTTACGACGAGGCCGACAACTGGCAATACTCTGGCGTGGGCCGTAGCGTGCGAACGTGACCAATGGGGTCGTGCTATAGCTGGGCACGTGAATGTTGCACCTCGTCACTTGACTGCTGAAGCAGAAACTTTACTTTCTGCCACACTGATTCACGAGGTGTGTTAATTGAGATTGAGCTGTATATATATATATATATATATATATATATATATATATATATATATATATATATATATATATATATATATATATTCTTGAAATTTTTCGAAATGCTTATTTGTATTAAATGTAGTGAAGTTTCTTTCGCCTTTGTTAGGTGATGCATGTTCTTGGATTTGATCCCCATGCCTTTGCTCATTTTCGCGATGAGAGAAAAAGAAGGCGTATCCGGGTAAATATAAATACGCACACACACACACACACACACACACACACGCACACACACATATTTTCGTTTATAACAGCATTTGATTTTATGCAACTCGTCGACTTTTTTTACTTTTCTTTACATACAAAGAGTTGCAATCCAGTTAATTGGTTATACTTATACCTCCCCGTAGGTTACAGAACAAGCCATGGATGAAAAACTCGGTCGAACAGTAACAAGAGTGGTCCTTCCTCGAGTTATTATGCACTCACGCCATCACTATGGGGTAGACTCTCTCTCTCTCTCTCTCTCTCTCTCTCTCTCTCCCCCCCCCCCCCCTCCCCCCCCCCCCCCCCCCCCCCCCCTCCCTTCCTCTCCCTCCCCCTCCCTCTCTCCCTCCCTCCCTCCCTCCCTCCCTCCCTCCCTCCCTCCCTCCCTCCCTCCCTCCCTCCCTCCCCCTCCCTCCCCCTCCCCCTCCCTCTCTCCCTCCCTCCTCCTCCCTCCCTCTCTCTCTCTAATGTACTTTCGGTTAAGATATCTTGTAGTGACAAACAAATTATTCTCAGGCATTTTCCGAGAATTTCACTGGACTGGAGCTTGAAGATGGTGGTGGGCGTGGCACATCAGGTAAAATTCTATCCATTCACCTCTCTCTCTCTCTCTCTCTCTCTCTCTATATATATATATATATATATATATATATATATATATATATATATATAATGCATTTTATGATACTAATTGGTATCGAACAATGAAAATTTGGCGACAGGGTCCCACTGGGAGAAAAGACTATTGATGAACGAGATTATGACAGGCTCTGTCGACACAAGATCGGTAGTTTCGAAAATGACACTCGCTCTGCTGGAGGATAGTGGGTGGTACCGTGCTAACTACAGTGTGGCTGACCGACTCGACTGGGGTAGGAACCAGGGCACCGAGTTTGTTACCTCACCTTGCAACCATTGGAAAGGCGCCTATCGTTGCAACTCAACTCAGTTTTCAGGGTGTACTTATAATAGGGAAGCGGAAGGGTACTGCCCCATCGTAAGCTACAGTGGGGATCTTCCTCAGTGGTCCCGATATTTCCCACAGCCTAACAAAGGTGTGTTTCTCGATTTGCTTATTAATTATTTTTCAAAGAAATTTAACTCTTTATTTTTATATTTTATTATTCTTTTTGTATTTAAATGAATATCTATTGGACGTCGTATCTATTTTCAAGAAAGATCTAGCGAACTCATGATTTTAAGTCCGTTTAGCCGTCTTCTTAAGGCCTTGTTTGGTTGCTATTAGCTAAGATAAGATTAGATAATCTAATGAAAACATAATCCCCCTAAAATGCAAGATGGGGCATGATAAGATAATAATTCCGGTGGAAAATTATTCGGCTTACGAACGTCAAACAAAGTGCAATTCTTTAATTAATGATGGCTAATCTCCTCAACCAAACAACGCCTTAGAGAGTATTTTATGGAGGAAGTTGGCTTCGTTTTTGCTATATCCAGGTTCTTAAAACATAATGCTGACTGTTTTTCTTTCTTCTCGTTTCTTTTCCAGGTGGCCAATCGTCATTGGCTGATTATTGCACTTACTTTGTAGCTTACTCCGATGGTTCGTGTACGGACACTAATAGTGCTAGGGCACCCGACAGTATGTTGGGTGAAGTAAGAGGAACTAATTCAAGGTGAGATGTTTATTTATTTATTTATTTTATTTTTTCACAAAAAACAAAAAAAAAATGAAAAAAAGAGGTTAATTATTTATGAATTGATGCAGGTGCATGGCCTCGTCACTAGTGCGAAGTGGGTTCGTAAGGGGTTCGACTACCCAAGGAAACGGCTGTTATCAGCATAGGTGTATGAATAATTCACTTGAGGTATAATTGCGTGCATAAAAACGTGCTTAGTTACTAATGTATTAAAGATTTTTTTTAATGATTATATTTTGAATGTTTTTTTTCAAGATTGCCGTGGACGGGATTTGGAAAGTGTGTCCTGAATCTGGCGGGCCCGTTCAATTTCCTGGCTTCAATGGTGAAATCCCGTTTCATGGTTTATTGATGTCTGAAACTTCAATATAAATCACTATTTGAGTTCCTAATTTATTGGTCTTTTTGTGTCGTTTATTAACTGTAGGTGAACTGATCTGCCCTGCTTACCACGAACTCTGCAATGTTGACCCCGGTCCTGTATCTGGTCAATGTCTTAATTCATGTCATTTTAATGGCGATTGTATTGATGGAAAATGTCACTGCTTTCTTGGATTTGAGGGCCGTGATTGTAGCCAGCGTGAGTGTATTCAATTTTTTTCGGCAAAAAATCGATATTTGTGAATCTTAGTATGTTTGTCTGATTTTCCTTCTGTCATTTGTTTTATAGCTTCTTGTCCTAACAACTGTGGGGGTCATGGTGAGTGCCATAAAGATGGTATTTGTGAATGTGAAAAAGGATTCACCGGCGCTGATTGCTCCACTGGTAATTACTATCTTATATCATTATTAATTAATTATTATAGTTAGGGATGGAAATCGGATGGAACGGATCGGAATTGGCATTTTCGGTAAAAAAAATGCAGTTTTTTTACCGGGAGTGAAAAACCAATTCCTATTCCATTCAAAAAATATTTGAAAGAATCAGAAATCGGAATTTCCGAAATTGGAATACATAAATATGTTCCAAGGATAGGAAATATTCGGAATCAAATCCGTGGAATTCGGAGTTTCCATATTTTTAGTCACCTTTGATATATAATATTTAACAATATTGATATTGTAAGTGTAACTTTAGATTTTTGAATTAAAATTAGATTGAAATTGGAATTGGAATTTGAATTTGAATTTGGTTTCTAAATATCGGAACTTTCAGAATTTGGAACGAAAAATATTGTTCCAAATTCGGTAATACTCGGAATCGGCAGAATACGGAAATTTCAGTCCAATTTCCACCCGTAACAATTATTGTTATTACTATGATTATTATTATTATTATTGTTGTTGTTATTTTATTATTAATATCAATTAATTTGGTAATATATGCAGCTATATGCGACGAACAATGCAGTCTTCACGGTGGAGTATGTGACAATGGTGTATGTGAGTTTCGGTGCTCCGACTATGCAGGCTACACTTGCCAAAACAGTTCAATGCTTCTACCGAGCCTTTCAGTGTGCAAAGACGTACTCGAGAAAGATGTTTTAGGACAACATTGTGCACCAAGTGAACTCAGTATCTTGCAACAGCTCGAAGAAGTCGTCGTCATGCCCAATTACCATAGACTTTTCCCCGGGGGTCCTCGGAAATTTCTAAATTACATTCGAGGCCGTGACTGTGACGGTGCTGCAAAGAGATTAGCCTGTTGGGTGAGTTTTTTTCCGGAATTAAGTTATTTTTCTTACAATTTCTTAGGATTTATTTCCCTCTAAAATGTTGAAATTCGAGCATTAATGTACTTACCTAGTAGTAGTACTCGTTACTTTTGTACTGAATTATGTATTTTGAAATCAGATATCGATTCAAAAGTGCGATAAAGACGGAGACAACAGAATACGAGTGTGCCGCTCCGCTTGCCAATCGTACAACTTAGCTTGTGGAGCGTCGCTCGATTGTTCGGACCAAACTTTATTTAGCAATGACGACGAGGGCGAAGGTCTTTGCACTGGATGGGGTGAGTTAAGTTCTTGGTTGTGACGAATACTATGTAAATTGTAGGGTTTTTTTTTTTTTTTTTTTTTTTTACGATTCGATGGCTTGCCGTTTTTGTCGGGTGGGCTTTGTAGGGGAAAAGGGTTGGCACATATTGAAGGTTTATTAGGTGTAGAAATTTTCAATTTCCCAGGCCCAGATTTATTGGGAATGATTTGTTGAGGGGTTGTAAGGCTTTTTCAAAGAGGAAAAGCCAAAGATGTAGAGAGAGAAAATTATGTATGAATAGTGAAAGGATGAGAGAGAAGGTGATGTGTAAACATTGGCCTAAGGCCTTGAAAAAAAAAAATGTAATATATAGTTCTAATTTTATGGTATCAATTCCACATTTGTATAATCTTGTGTTTTATTATGATTTAGTACATATTGGCTGATTTTATTTACTATGATTTATTAGGTGGTAAATAATTATCAAGACTTGTAATTTTTTTCAATTAAGCCATTGCATATATATCAAAATTAACTAAAGCAATGTTCAATTGGTCTAATACTATAACTATAAAGACCAACAACAATGTCATGAATATTCAAGAAAACAAATAATCTAATAAAATTGCAAAATCAGAAGGGGAAAAAAAAAAAAAAAAGGATAAAAAGATTTGTGATTCTACCTACAAACTAATCAACAATGAATCTAATTTAGGCTGTGGGACAAAATGTAATGAGATAATCCGAACCGGTGCAAGTGCAAGTGCTCGACAGATCGTCGTACGCGTAGCTATACGCCGACGGGCACGCCTTCTTGAACACCTCCGAGTACGGCGTGGGCCCGCACGTCTGCGGCGTCGCGTGGTCCTCGCTGCAGCAGTACTCGGGCGTGTTGAACGCCGCGCACGCGCTCCTGCACGCCACCACATTGCCGCCGGCGCCGACCACCTGCAGCTCCTTCGGGCAGTCCGCGATCACATCCGCCACGCAGCCCGCGTACTGGCAGGCGCCGGAGCCGCCAGACGGCCGCACCCCGAGCCCCACGTTGTACCCGTCGACCAGGCTGACGTCGTAGAAGTCCATGGTCGAGCTACCGCCACCGATGGTGAACTCCGCCAGACTGACCGGCGGCTCGCCGCCGCCAGCGCAATTGAGCTTGCCGCCGCAGTCGCCGGTCGTGCAGTTGCCGTTGCCGGCGGAGTCGAAGTTGCACCCGGTTCGGGCCCAGAAGCGGCCCGACCAGCCCGGCGGAGCCGGGAATTGCGTGGTGGCCCCTGGCGATAGTGCGAAACCGCCCTCGCCGAGTAGCGAGGCGCCGTTGCCGCAGTGTGTCCCCGGCCAGATTGTGTAGTTGCAGCTGTTTTGGAGCGTAAAAACCGTCGCCGAAACATAATTCGAGAGTATTCCTGCAAATAATTGTTCCAAAAAAAAAGTAAAAAATCAAGAATCAAAAAAATATTAAAAATCAATATTTGTTTTGTTCTTACCTATGAGAAAAAATAGGGGAAGAAGAAGAGGGATTCTTTGCATAGCCGCCATGGTTATAGAGAGCAAATTCTGTGAGAGCAATGATTATGGGATTCGTGGAAATTAAGGTAGCTATTTATAGACAAAATATGGTAAGTTGGTTTTTCACACTTACCAAAAATTTCTTGATTTTTTTACCTTGTTTTTTGCTATTATTATTTTGTTAATTATTTAGGAAGGAACCCACCACTATTGCACGTCAAAAGGTTAGTTTCAGGACGTGTGACACAATTAAATTTGTTTTTCACTACGTGACAATTAAATTCTCCTAAAATTTATTTATTTTCTCTTTTATACAAAAAAACAATTGTGTGTGTGTGTGTGTGTGTGTGAGAGAGAGAGAGAGTAATTGTTATGACAAAGGTTTCTTACATTTTATCAATTAGTGTCACGCAAAGATTTGTTCACTTAGTAGTTAGGTTACAGTTTGATCTTGTTCTTTTAATCAACAATTTGTGGACTATAAACAATCATATAATTGCTTATTTTTATTTAATTATTGTTCCGAAATTATTTTATTTAATAAAATCATTGTTCTTTAGTTCACCCAACCCAATTGAATGACAAAACAAAGGAAGAAAAAGTTTGGTTTGGTTAAACCTTTTGATTCTTGATCTTGTTCCCTACTAATTGGTAAAATCGTCTAAAAAATTATAATTCTTACTTCATTTATAAATTGGAAAATAATTAATTGTGTGTACAAGCTACTATGTCTATAATTACTAATTAGTACATTTATATCGGATTTTTGACTTAGCTTTTAGAAATAAATTATGAGTTTTTTTTTTCCCTCATAATTTTAGGTGTTTGCAAGATCGGCTTGTACTTTTGCTTATCTTAAAATAAGCTGATTTAAATTATAATAAAAGCACCACTGAACATTTGCAAAAACTCATAACTTTTGAAAATAAACACTTAATATCAACTTAACACACAATCACCAACAAATTTTTATTTTTTTTAATAAGATTTTGCAAACACCACCTAAATCTCAACTAATTAACTAAATATTGAGTTAGGAAGACATCAACTAATTAACTAAATGCATTAGAACCTCGATAAATTAATATTCGATAAATTAACAACCTCGATTAAATAATAATTTCTCCCGATCCAGACTCGGTGAAAACGTGTTAAATTATTAACTCGGTAATTTAATAATTCACTAAATTAATAAAATTTCTCTAATCCCAACTGTATTAAATTACAAAGGTTTAACTGTATTTTATTTTATTTTATTTTAATTCGTTGGGTATTTCTAATCACAATAGTGACATGTCAAGTCTAAGGGCATCTTCCACCCTACACCATTTCCTATTTTTAACACCTAATTTAGGTGTTTTTAACCTCCCAACCTAAATCACTAAATCGTCATTACACCTAAAATTATGATGATTTGGTTTTAGTCTCCCATTGTGGTCAAAACCTATATCACCATATTACCAAATCCTATATTTTCACCAAATTTTTTGGTGAAGAAATTTGCATCTCCCACCCTTCCACCATTTTACCATTTTTTCCACCAAATCCTATTTTTCCTATCAAATATAGAAATTAAAATAGGATTTGGTGTAATTAACACCATTTTATAATTAGCATATAAAATTATTATATTAACTAATTTCATGTGATTACCAATTTATAAACATATTTATAGAAAATATATTAGTGTTGATTAATGAATATGATAATATATAAATATATTAGTATATTAGTATATAAATATATTTATAGAAAATATATTAGTATATTAATAGAAAATATAATAATAATAATAATAATAATAACAATAATAATAATAATAATAATAATAATAATAATAATAATAATAATAATAATAATAATAATAATAATAATAATAATAATAATAATAATAATAATAATAATAATAATAATAATAATAATAATAATAATAATAATAAATTATTATTATTATTATTATTATTATTATTATTATTATTATTATTATTATTATTATTATTATTATTATTATTATTATTATTATTATTATTATTATTAAATAAAAAAATATTTATTATCAGAAAATAATTAAAACATAACATTATAACGTCACAAATACAAGACAAATTATATAAATGAAATACACATAAACTACTTAGTTAGCATTAAGTTATGAAATATTTTTTATTAATTTTGTTGTAATATTTGTATGCATTAAGTTATGAAATTATGTTTATGTGTGATTTTATTATATGTATAATAATTTACGTTGATTTTCATTCATGTTTCAATAGTTTTTTTTGAAATTTATCACAATTTTAAGATTATATAATTAATAAAATTATTACTTATAATCGGACCTATAATCAACATTTTTTAAATTAAAATAGACTAAAATTATGATTAACATTAAATTTATAATTTTGTGATATATTTGGTGAAATACCATGGGAGACCAAGCCAAATGCTATTCTCTACAAATAGGAAAATGGTGAAATATTATTATTTTATTATTTGGTGTAAAATTTGATGGAATTGGTGGGAGACTAAATACACTACTTTTTCACCAAAAGTAGTGAAATCGTAGAATGGTGTGCTAAGGGTGGGAGATAAACCCATTTTTTCACCACAAAAAATAGGATTTGGTGAAAAAATAGTGATGACGTTGGAAGATGCTCTAAGGGCATCTCCGACCGGACACCGTAACGCCATTTTTTCATCTAATTTAGGTGTTTTTAGCCTCCCACCCAAAATTCCTATATCACCATTACACCTAAAATTATAGAGATTTAGTTTTAGCATCCCACCGTGGTCAACCCTCATATCACCAAATACTCAAATCCTATTTTTCCACCAAATTTTTTTGTGAAGGAATTTTCATCTCCCACCGGTCCACCATTTTCCTATTTTTTCCACCAAATCCTATTTTTCCTACCAAATATAGAGGTGAAAATAGGATTTGGCGTAATTAACACCATTTAATTAAGTACCATATAAAATGACTATTTTAACTAATTGCACCCGTAGAGCTTAACAGAGACCGTAATTAAAACCATTTTATTAAGTACTATATAAAATGACTATTTTAACTAATTGCACCCGATTACCAACTTATTAGAATATTTATCATAAATACATTGATATTAATTATTAAATTAGTTTTTAAAATATAAATACATTTGTTATTATTAACAAAACATTAATTCTAAAAATATAAATATGCTTATTTTTAATTAATTTGTATATTTTGTTGGTATCAATGTTTATTAGTTCATTTCTTTACATAACTAATACGCTAATTGCTATTAATAAAATATAATAAGCAACAATAGAATGATTAACGAAACACTCTTTAATTGATGAAATACATGACGAGACATTTAAATTGAAATACATAACTCATAAAATAACAAACAACATAACATGATAAACAATAACACAAATTATATAAATTTAAATCATCATGAACTGCTTATTTAAATTCTCAAGTCGTACTTAATAGTCTCTGTTGTCATAGTTGTTGTGGTTCGGAGATTCCGGGACATAAACATCTTTTAAAATAATTTGAGTTCATGTTATTTCATGTTTAGACAGTTTTTTAAAACTGATAACATAATTTTTAAATTATATAGTTAAAGAAAATTTATGACTTAGCATTGGATCTATAATTAATATTTATGAAATAAAATATTATAAAATATTAAAATTACGATTAACATTAGATTTACATTTTTTGGATATATATGGTGAAATGCCATGGGAGACCAAACCAAATCCCATTTCCTATAAGTGGTGAAATGGTTGAATATTATTATTTTAATATTTGGTCTAAATTTTGGTGAAACCCATTGGAGACCAAAAACACCATTTTTCCACAAAAAATGGTGAAAAATTAAAATGGAGAACTACCGGTGAGAGATGAACCATTTTTTTACCACCATAAATGGAATTTGGTGAAAAAATAGTGAGACCGGTCGGAGATGCTCTAAAACCTCTACTTGTCAAATATTGGGTTGGTTCAAAATAGGCCCAAATACCACTATTCACTATAACTAATTCCCTTAAACAAAATGCGAATAGTTTTGCTAAGAACCCCTCCTTTGTTCCCATAAATAGTGAAGTTATTTTTTCTTCCAATAATTAAGGTTATTATTGAAATATTTACAAAATTTCGATTTCCAGTCCGATTTAATTTCAAAATTTTACGTTATAATATCAATATTATTTTATGTTTCATATTATAGACGATAAAGAAAAATAATTTTCAAATTTCTCCAAATACAGTCCAACAATTTGCAATTTTGGAATATGTATTTTCATCCCAATTTTTTAAATTGCAAAATCGTAGGAACGGAATTAAAATTAGCTTTTAACTTTCGATCTGATCCGTTCGATTTAACTAGTCAGAATAATGACCTTTAAGATCCTAGAATGAGCATTTAAGTTGCCATTAACCCTTTTTTCAATTTGCTTAAGCATCCAATTCCAAAGCAAACCGGAACCATCTTTTTCAATATACTTTTTTCAATATATAATATTTCTTTAGTGGCGTAAATAATATAATTAATCAATTATTATCAAATTATTAATTAAACATAAATAAAAATTGAATTAGGCAAAAAGATAATAAACCAATAAGAGAATTATTATGTATTTTAGCTTCTATCCAATAATAATTGAGAGGTGATAAGTAAATTATTAATAAATAAAATAAATAAATAAAAATCCCAAAAGTAGACTCCCTTTCAGCTTCTCTCTCTCTCAGATTCTCCTCCCTTTACTTCTCTCTCTCTCTCTCTCTCTCTCTCTCTCTCTATATATATATATATATATATATATATATATATATATATTCTCTCTCATAGTTTTTGATAAGAATGAGTGCCCTTCTCTGAAATTCCAAAACACCCTAAAACCAGATAGAAGCCCTTTTTTTTTTTTTAATTTGATTTTTTTTCTCTCAGGCTTTTCATCGAACAGGTATTGTTTCGATTTGTTCTGTTAATTTTTTTTCCCGCAAGAATACATTATTTTTTTAGATGTTTGCGTGCTGTACGGATGTTAGATTTGATTACGTGTTTAGACGCCGCTTGTGTATTTTTGGGGCAGATCGTTCGATTTTACATCCATCAGCTACTCTGATCTTGACCTTTTTTTGCCGTTTTAATTTTGGATTTTTTCTTGATTGCGATTCTTTTTTTTTTTTGTTGCTTTATTTCGCAATTTTATTGTGTTTGTGTTGAATTGAGGTCGTCCGTTGCTTGTGGATGGCGAGATAGTTTGATTTTAGCCTGGGTGATTTCTTAATGGGTAGAGATGTATATTAGGTTTGTGATTAGGGCTTTAGTTCTTTTGTTCTCTGGTTTTTGACATGTTTATGGTTGGTTTTTTGCAGGACTTGTAGCTTGTTAAGCTACATAGTCGACGTTTTATTCGAATTACCGGGCCCGAATTTTTTTATGATTGATTGATAGAGATTTCTTTACTTAACCTAGGTTTCTGCATACCACTTTGGCTTGTTTTGTGCATATGGGATTTTTTTTGCTGACATGAATTAGAATGCATGATTCTTGATTAGCATGCACTGCATGACATTCTATCTTTCCGTGTCGAATTTGGTAGGTGCGAATTGAGTTACCTTTTCTTCAAATTCCTATAATTTCTCCAAAATTATGTGTATCTAAATTTTATATGTTGAATCTCACTCCTTTTAAGTTTGCAGAATTAATCTGCATAGGTCATTCTAAGAACGAAAAATTTCGCGAGGATAATGTGAGATAGAAATAAAGTAAAGGAAGGATCCTACAGGAAACGAAAGATGCCCGTTTCTTGATATGCTTTCTGAAACTCCTGATAGGAACTGTATGTGTGTGTATGTGTCTATATGTAGTTCGTTCACTCTCCCACTCAAAACATGCATTATTATTGCTTTACGTATTATGAATATGATGGTTGAATTTATCTGCATGGGATAATAAACTGCTTGATCATCTGACAGTATTACTTCTTTGTATCTTTTCCTTTTGGTGCGAGAAGGTAACCATGTATGTTTGTTGTATTTCTCTGTACCTCTTTTGATTGTTCTAATTATCGTTTATCTCTGATTGTTTGTATCTAGGCATAATGATTAAGTTGTTCAAAGTAAAGGAAAAACAGAGAGAACTTGCTGAAAGTGCAAATGGGAAGCCTCCGGTAAAGAAGCAAAGTGCTGGAGAATTACGTCTTCAAAAAGGTTTATTTATTTATTTATTATTATTATTTTAGTGCTTTTGAAATTCTCTTATTAGTGCTTTTGAAATATCGATGTATGGATAAGGAAGTTAGTGTTGTTAGAACTTGCGTATGGGTAGTAAATTAATTTCCAGTTCTTAGAATTTGATCACTCATTCTCCTTGAATAAAAAGGGCCATTATATCCATTCTCCGATGTGCTAATGTACAACAGCTATTACTCTTTTCCCATGTCACTCTTCGCTTAGAGTTGTACACGAAATTCCTAATCCAAATTGAAATGTACAACTCATCTGTTGTATGAGAAATGTTATAGTCCTTATCTGTGACAAGAAATGTTGTAGTGCTTATTTGTGACGAGAAATGTTGTAGTGCTTATTTGTGACGAGAAATGTTATAGCGCTTAATGTTGCAGCTTAACGACATGTTATTTGAATAGTAAATGAGGCCCCTGCAACATTACTTCTATGTCTTATTGTTGTGTGTCCTGTTAAAATACACATATTAAAACTCAAAACATGGTTATATGCAGTAGTGTGTAACTTGCATCTGCAAATGCTTTATTTGGTTAGCAATTCTTCTTTCGTTCCCGTAGTAATCACTATTGTCATGTACATGCATCTTTCTGTATCTATATCCACGTATTTAATTCCGTCTTATTTCCTTAGTGTAGTGTTTCCTTTGTCCTTGAGCCTTTTAAACGATTACCCGTTTAGCACTGACTTCTTTCTTTGCCTCTTAATAATGTAGACATTAGTGAACTCAACCTGCCAAAAACATGCAACATAGCATTCCCCAACGGCAAGGATGAGCTTATGAATTTCGAAGTTACTATTCGGCCCGATGAAGGCTATTATCTGTAAGTATTTTATTCAGCTAAGTTTCGTTTTCTTTTTTAATTTATTTTATTTTATTGAAGTATATTATATATCGGTGTTTACTTTTGTTTCAGGGGTGGGACATTTCTTTTCTCATTCCAAATTTCGCCCATCTACCCGCACGAGGCACCAAAGGTTAAATGCAAGACAAAGGTAACGAGACATTAAATTATTTAATATGATGTTCTGTTTCTTAATTAAAGCGGATTCGCTCAAAATCGTGTTAATATTTGTGATGTGGATCTCGTTGCTAATTATTCCAGGTCTACCATCCGAACATCGATTTGGAAGGAAACGTGTGCCTAAACATTCTTCGAGAAGACTGGAAACCCGTGCTAAACATAAACACCATTATCTATGGGCTGTACCATCTTTTCACGGTATTAATTTTTAATGCACTTTTCGATTTTAAAATTCTGTTTTTTTATTAGTTAGTTCTCTTACAAGATATTTCTACGCAGGAACCAAATCACGAGGACCCTCTCAATCATGAAGCTGCTGCAGTATTGAGAGACAATCCGAAAATGTTTGAATCTAACGTTCGGAGGGCAATGTCGGGTGGCTATGTAGGGCAAACTTTCTTCGCTCGTTGCTTATAGTTTCCGAAGAAAGATTGAATCAGTGACCGATTTGAAGCTCGTTCGAAATTTCGCAGGGATTTGATGTAACTAAGAAGCAGATAAAAGGGATGTTTGTATTTTGCTACTACTATAACTTATGCTTTTTTCTCTGTTGGGCTTATTCATTGTGTGCACCGTTCCGAAGATTGAAACCTTTATTTTTGTTTGGAAAGACGAATTACGAATTGTCTTAATATGACTACTAAGTTCATAAAATTTGTGTGATATTTGGTAAGTAGGGTTAATACTTTGGTTATGGTTGCTTTGATAATGAAATGCAATAACTGAAGTTTTGAGTTGTTGGATCGCAACTAGAATTAGATCGTATGTAGGAGAATCGGTTATGAAAAGAAAAATAAATCGAGTTCGACTCATAGGTTGTTAGGTAAGAATTGGACGGTCGGAATAGAGTTGAGTGGCTACAATTAGGTAACCGTTGCGACTCGTGTGTTCAACCATATGATATTTTTTAACCAGATGAAATAAGTTCTTTTAACCAAGAACGAGCGAGATAAAGGTCGATTAAGTTCGGGGATATGGTGGTCTTGGCAAAAGCTTTCCAAAAGTGATTCTAGATTTTTGGTGGGTTCATAATCATTTTTGAAGTGTTTGTAATATTAACTTTTATTTCTAAAATAAGTTGTTTTAAGGTGAAATATAGAAAAGCGCAATTGAACCAATTTCTCTTAAAATCAGTTGCTTAAATTTTTTTTTTCATGGAATTTAAAAACACTCTTAGCTTTTAAAAATAAAACACTTATTATTAACTCAACTCATAATCACGTATTTCTGATTTTTAAAAGTTTTGCAAAAATCACCAATCTCTACTATTTAGATTGTCTATTCACTTTTTATTTGAATGATGTCTAAAAACAATTTATTAATTCTTTTTGATGCTTATAAAAAGCACAACAAACATTTTTTTTATTAAAGACAATAAATGCATACATTTTCATAAAATGCTATGTTTAATGTTTGCTGTGGTGACATTAATTAAGGATTGAGGAGACAACTAAAACTAACATTCGATGTGTTTGGATCCATTTCTCTTCCTATCCAATCTACCAACACATTACGAAAATGGCAAAAAAAAAAAAAAAATGATTGAGAGAGAGTTTGGATCCACTGCATCGCATGCCCGGGACCATTGATGACGTGTCGAAATATGGTTGGTTTGTTGACCAGTTCAACTATCGAGGAGACAATTCTGGTCCCATATCTGCCAGAAAAACACACATGAAAGAGAAGGAAATATTGTCCTAAAAATCTCTTTTATTTTCTTTTTTTCTTTAAGAAATGGTAAACATTAATTATATATTCTAGCAGCTTTATTTCTTTATTTTTATCATATTATTTGTATATTATATATAGAATAGTTTTTTCTGGTTTCTGGCTTGTATAAACGTACTAAATTATTAGTTCGATGATATAATATTTTGCTAAATTAATAACATTTAGATAGTTCCGACTATATTAATTTAAGAGGTTTAACAATATTGGATCACAATTGTTGCTACAATGTGTTGAAATGTATTACAAAATCATTCAACTACATTGATATCTATTCTCAATAGTTATTGGCCTTAGGGCTGAAATAAATCCAAAAAATACTTCATACTTTTTCGAAATCAATTTAAAGGCGTATTTTAAACTCGTCTTTTGAATAAAGTAAATCGAACTTGTATCCATCTTTTTGTTAGATAAACTATGAAACTGGAACAGAACTCGAGTTCGATAAGAAAATACGATAAAATGGATACTGAAAATCAAGCTCGACTCAATTGCCTGTCAAAACAAGTTAAAACTTTTTAAGTAAGACAAGAATTCAAACCAACTTAAACAACCATAAATTAGCCTCCACATGCTTAAATGCAAGGTTAGGATTTAATTTTAAATTTTAAATTTTTATTTATAATCTCAATTCTCAAGGTTAGAATTTGAATTCTCCATCTCTCTCCTTTCCTTTAAATTCGAGCATTTAAAAGTAAATTAAGAATATAATATATATAATATTTTAATAGATCTCTTTCTGCATAATTCTATATTTAAAATTAAAATACGAGTTAGAGTAATAGAAATTCTGTTTGGTGTGGGGCCCAAAGCAAAATACTTTAATGTCACACACTCATACCCAAAGTTTCAGTATACTCAATTACAGCTTAATACTCCCTGTCTAAAAACTTTATCTCTCAAAATACATGCACATATAAATATAAATATATATATATATATATATATATATATATATATATATAAATATATATACACACAACAGAACACACACAGAAAAAACACACAGAAGAGAGAGAGATTCTTCTACACTTGGGAAAGCAGAAGGGTGGGGAAGCGTATTCCTCGTGAGTACTCCAGATTTTTGCAACGCCAAAACACCCACCCCATATATACATACACACACATATATATATATACATAGAGAGAGAGAGAGAGAGAGAGAGAGAGAGAGAGAGAAGGGGAAAGGTAGTGTTTGGAGAAAGGGGAAGCGGAGGAAGGAAAAAAAGATGATGTGGGAAGCTGGAGGATCAACAGCTTCGTCTTCTGCGGCCGGAGGAGCTGACGGCGGCGGAGGCGGAGGAGGCGGAGGAGGAGGGAGGAGGAAGCCGTCGTGGAGAGAGAGAGAGAACAACAGGAGGAGAGAGAGGAGAAGGAGAGCAATAGCAGCGAAGATATATGCTGGGTTAAGAGCTCAAGGTAACTACAATCTGCCCAAGCACTGCGACAACAATGAAGTCCTCAAAGCTCTCTGTAATGAAGCCGGTTGGATCGTCGAACCAGACGGCACTACTTATCGCAAGGTTTTCTTCTTTTACTTTCTCTCTCTAAAAATTTACTGTGAGCTTGTTTCCTTGTTGTTTGGATCTGTGGGTTTGGTTTTTGGTGTGGGTTTTGCCTCAATTGAATTGGGATTTTCTGTTCTTTGATCTCCTGTTTCTGAAATTTGTTCTTTGATTTATTTAATTTAATTTTTTTTTGGTTTGAATTTTAGTTATTTCTAGCTTTTTTCTTCATCTTCTGCTTCATACTGTGGATCTAGCTGTTGAATTTTATACAGCTGGTATATCTCACTAATTCTTGAAATTTTGCAAGAAAATTTAGTGTCTTAAAAGTTTAGTAGACAGTTGTTATTTCACTAATTCTTGAAATTTTGCAAGAAAATTTAGTGTTTGAAAAGTTTAGCAGACAGTGTTTATCTCACTAATTCTTGAAATCTTGCAAGAAAATTTAGTGTCTTAAAAGTTTAGCAGGCAGTTGTTATTTCACTAATTCTTGAAATTTTGCTAGAAAATTTAGTTTTTTAAAACTTTAGCAGACAGTTGTTACTGTTATTTCACTAATTCTTGAAATTTTGCAAGAAAATTTAGTGTTTATAAACTTTAGCAGACACTTTTTATTTCACTAATTCTTGAAATTTATATATATAATCATATATATATGTATATATACATATAGGGATGCAGGCCATCTCCAATGGAAATAGGAGGAACATCAACAAACATAACACCAAGCTCATCAAGAAATCCGAGCCCGCCATCTTCGTATTTCGCCTCTCCAATCCCTTCGTACCAACCGAGCCCGAATTCGTCTCCGCCTCGAAACAATGCCGCCAACCCTTTCGCCTTCCTCCTAAACTCCATCCCCGCCTCACTGCCGCCCCTCCGAATATCAAACTCCGCCCCCATCACCCCGCCTATGTCATCTCCAACAAGACATGAACAGCAGCAACAACAAAAACGAACCAAGCAGCAGCAGCAAATCTTCACCTTAGAATCCATCTCCGCCATGAACATGATGAACATGCCCTTCTTCGCCGCCTCCGCTCCGACAAGCCCCACCCGTGGGCGGCGGTTCACTCCCGCGACTATACCGGAGTGCGACGAGTCGGACACTTCAACTATCGATTCCGGGCAATGGATGAATTTCCAGGCGTACGCGAACGCGAATGCGAACAACAACAACATGGTTTTTCCGAATTCTCCGACTTTTAACCTTGTGAAGTTGCCCGCGGCCGCAAAGTCCAAGGACGCAATAATGTCGGATAAGGGGAAGGGTAAGGAGTTGTTCGATTTCGAGAGCATGGCGGTTAAGCCATGGCAAGGCGAGAAAATTCACGAGATGGGAGTCGATGATCTCGAGCTCACGCTAGGTAACGGGAATAATCGGTGATTATTATTTTATTTTATTTTCGTTTTTATTTTCAAGATTCGTTGTAAGAGTGATTGGGAGATTTAAAAAAAGAAAAAGAAAAAAAAATATATTGGCCCTTACACAATATTATTAGGAGTTTTTTATATGGATTTGTTTTCTTTATTAGGTTGAAAATTGGTTTTTTTCAGTTGTTAGCAAAATTATTATTAGAATTTTTTGTTATTATTTTTATTCATTGTAATGATTTGTCTTTTGATTTTGAGAGTGCACCTTCTATTATAGCCATCATACATTGCTGCAGCAGATTCTGCTGAAATATATAAATAAAGCTGCTATTTTTAAATTATTTGAACAATATCCACCCATTTATTCAAGAAAGGAATAAAAAGAAAAGATTTTCAGACAGAGAAATGTTCTCAGAAGGTTGTACTAACATTTGGTCAGATTATAGGTCCTATATTTAAGTAAATGTTTTTCACTTAGCCTCTTGGTAACGGTCGTTAGTCGTTAGTCGTTAGGTCGAGTTTGTTACACATATATAGTTAGTCTAGTGTGATTTACGTTTCTCGTATAGTTAGCAAACTATTATACGAGAGTGCAAGTTTATTCACTGGGTTGCGTTGTCACATAACGTCTCTCGTATAGTTTGCAAGCTATTATACGAGAGTGTAGGTTTACCCGTTAGATTGAGTTTATCACATATGGTTAACCTAATATGGTTTACGTTTCTCGTATAATTTGCAAACTATTATACGAGAGTGTAGGTTTACTCGTTATGTTGAGTTTATCACATATGGTTAACCTAATATAGTTTATGTTTCTCGTATAATTTGCAAACTATTATACGAGAGTCCATATTTACTCAGTTTACCCGAAAAAAACTAAACCACTATTAGAAGCTTGATTGATTTCTTATTTCTTCTTAAAGAAGATATTTAGTTGATCATGCAAAATTCGTGCTCCAAACAAATAATTCAATCAAATCCAACAAGGACAGAATAAAATAAAAATTAAAATGTGGTTGGTCAATTATTTGATTTATGATCATATAATAAGATAAAATAAAAGGCTTTCATAAATGCATGAATAATAATGCATGGCCCCTCTCAAGCTGGCCACTAGAATGAAAAGATATCAACTGATTTTCCTGAAATTATTGACAACATACATCAAATATTATGGGATACAAAAAATGAATAAATAAAAATGATAATAATAATATTTGGACAAAAAAGATTAAGGGAGAGATTTGGCTTTGTAGAAACCAAAAGGTCAGATTATTACAGCGTAATATATGGCCTTTGTCACATGTAGTGCTTGATGAATGATTAACCTGTGGTCTACTTGTCAACAAAAAATAAAAATGAAATGTGCATTATTATCATTTTCCGGTCAAACATTAAAAATATTGATATTTACATACAACAATAAAAAAAGAACAAACTCTTCAAACATTACATACAACAAACATGTTAAAAAAAGTTTCAATTACGGTCACACCTGAGATAATTAATGTCAAATTACGAAAAAACCACATCACTCAACAATGAGTCTTCTTCACGTTTATCCTTATGGTGTTAAATTCAATACAATCTTCTAGATTCCGTGAAATCTTCTCTAGTTTGTACTCATTTTGTGCAAAAATGCAGTTTCTGATGCACCACAATCTGATATTTACAAGCCAAGAGAGACATATCTTATGATCATCTTGTTTCAAAATGTGGAGCTGAAATAGGATAAAACGAGTACAAACTGGAGAATATCCCACATAATCTAGAAGGTTCTATTAAATTTGAAACCGCAAGAATAAACGTATAAGAAGGTTCAGAGTTTAGATAATGATGATTTTTTCGGAACTTAATCTTACCCCAGTGGTGGCCGTAATTTACCCTAAAAACAAATCAGCAAACAGGATGACAGTAGTTGAACCACAATAAATGCAAAAGATAACGGTGACACTAATATTAGTAATTAATTATATTAGATATGAGTAAATAAGATTTGATTTTAGGACATAGATCCATCATATATATATATATATATATATATATATATATATATATATATATATATATATATATATATATATATATATATATATATATATATAT
Source organism: Erythranthe guttata (assembly GCF_056151865.1). Taxonomy (NCBI): domain Eukaryota; kingdom Viridiplantae; phylum Streptophyta; class Magnoliopsida; order Lamiales; family Phrymaceae; genus Erythranthe; species Erythranthe guttata. Next base: position 14,974,170 of record NC_142535.1, read on the forward strand.
ATATATATATATGCATTGTCTTAATCCTCCACAGCCTGGTCAGGTGTTTGTTCTGCTCCCTTGTTTTTCGGATTCGTTGTATCTGAAGCACGTTATGAGGTGATCATTTACTACACCAGACACTTGCATGAATGAGTACACGACTGTGGGGCCCACGCAGCAGAAGCCTCTCTGCATGAGATCTTTGCTTATCAGTTCCGATTTCGGTGTTTTGGCTGGTACTTGACGAGCATAGCGAAATTCGGTTTTTATTGGTTTGTTGCTTACGAAACGCCACAGGTAGTTGCTGAACGAGCCGAACTCTTGCTGGATCTACAAATTGAAAAAAAAATATGACAAATATTGCAAACATAGTATAAAATGATTGCTCGGTTTGAGTAGAAAGTAGAAACTATTTTCAAGAATCGGATAAGGAAACAGGCTTATTTCTTTAAGATGCATTCATTGGCTCGTTTGGTATGTGGGACCGAGATTGTCAACATCAGATAGGCTTCGTGAAAAACCGGATAAATCGATTTAAAAACAAAATGGGTCGAACTAGATGAAACCGATGGTGTTTAATGTTTAATGATGAATATATTATTTTTGTCCAAATCACTTATTTTTTTCGTCCAAGTTACTTGTTCATTAAGAAATTCGTATTTAAACAACTTTCAAAAATAACTTTTTTCCTTTTGGGACACAAGTTATGCTTCGAATGAAAGACGATTCCTCCTATAGAATTGATTACTTATAATGTAAAGAAAAAAAATTATCTACTTGAATCTAGTTGAACTAGTCAAACAGTGATTTCGATGGCAATCTGATTCTGTGTCGAATTCGATTTTAGAACTATTTGTCAGGAGTCATAAGTGTGTGTATAAGAAGAGGAACAGATTCAAAAAAAAAAAAAGAAAAAGAAATTGATCAACTAATTAGTAAGACTTGAAGAAATGGGAAAAATGCATAGACTCGTACCTTGATCAGCTGCTTAGCATTCTCCACGATCGCACGAAGTTTCGGTTCGGAGAGCAATTTGCTGCCGTGCACTCTCATTGATATCAATCTTTCGGGTTCAAGATTTGCAACTGACTTTGGATTAAATTCATCAAAAAGCTTTCTGAAAAGCAGTTCATCAAAATACCAACAAAAAAAAAAACGTCAAAACATGGGCAGAGGAGTTTAAAGGTAAAATTAGACGTGAATACTAACGAAATATGATCGAAACCTAAATACTGGTCTCTTGCTAAGAATCAACGGCCACGATAGTTCTGACAATGCTAGTGATAATACCAACAGCTCAAATAGCTTGACATCGTCATGCACCGGTGTTCCCCATTCCTCGTCGTGGAAACGAGTATAAAGTGGTTCTGCGTAAGGAGAATCTTCTCAGAGGCATTTCAACAAGCACATTAACTGCGTTTATTTAGATTATTGCACCTTTCACTTAATCTTCTTCAGGTGCAACGGTATAATCCAAAATTAAATCGTACGAGATAAAACTATACATAGGCCTTTCGAAATTTTATAATTCAAAAGGTGATGACAATTTATTATCAATATTTCGGAATATTGACTGAATTTATCTTTCAAAAATAGGATTACTCTGACAAAAAATAATGAAAAATCCCCAAATTAAAGAGCTGCCCAAGCATTTCGTCGTTTAAATTTTTCGATTTTCGACAACAACGTAAATAATAAAATAAATGCATGATGATTTTGCAATCCTAAGTTCTAAGCATGACAGAAAATTCTCGGAAATTTGTTTCGAAACGTGAGAATTCGACGTAAACCAATTTTTTTTTTTTACCAGAATTTGGCGTGATCCAATCGCATCGTTTAACAGGAAGCGGAACCGCAGGGGAGAGGGTTAGAGCTACAACTCCTTCAGGCCCAATTTTCACAGATTTAGCAACGCCGTTACGAATTTTTGTTCTCCTCGAGCTCAAACTCTTAACAGAATTTACAATTGAGCCACTGGACGAAGAAGCAGCGGAAGAAGAGTCCGAAGAGCTGTCCGCTGAAACGCTGCTCCGTACAACAGCTGCAGCAGCCGCGGCTGGTTTCGCCGGCGACTGCGAAATTACATTTTTAGCCTTCTCCGCCGGCTTTTTCACCATCTCTTTTTTTCGCCTCCGATCTTCGAAAATCGGAACTCGGTTACCCGTCGGAGCGAGTATGGGCCGGGTTTCTGCGGCGGGTGGTTCCGTGGCTACAGACATTTTGGTGGTTTGAAAGTGCGATTGGTTGGAATTTAGGGTGGTTTATTGCAATTAGAGAAGGTGAGGAGGGTATAAATGCAAGAAAAATTGTTGCAGAGAGAGAGAGTGTACAGTAGAAGAAGAGGGAGAGACGAAGAAGTGAGGAGAAAACAAACGGTTTAAATAGTTTGCGAACTGTATTGTTACGGTGACTGGTGGTAGCCGGTAACTATCATGATGACGTGTCTTCACTCTTGAAAAGGAGGATTTTTTTCTTTTTTTTTTTTTTTTTTTTTAGAATTGTTCTCTCAAAATTCTAATATATATATTGTTCAAACAAAAGATTTACATATAAAAAAATAGAAATTAATATTTTTCTAGTGTTACAATTATTTACTATTTTAAATGTTTTACTAGCATTTTTAAAAGTGAAAATGATTAGTTTAATACATGATATCGGTAAACAACATTAATATTTACACAAATTTAATAATACAAACTCATTCTGAAAAAATATATAAATTTAATTGTCATAAATGAAGCACAAAAGAATTAGAGAAAATATGCTGAAAAACAAGAGATAAAAATAATAATAACACTTAAAAAATACAAAAATAGTGACTTAGCATTGTGCTAGCCGAGATTTGGTGTAATATTAATTAGAAAAAAATGGCTGCAAATAGGAGATGCAATAAATATATATATATATATATGTGTGTGTGTGTGTGTATCAACTAACATGTATATACATTTCTTTTATTAATAATAAGTTCGTATTTTAATATAAATTAGAAAATTGGATTGGATTGAACTTAGAAAAGGCAGAGTGGCACAAGTGCCCGTTGAAGAGTCTTTACTTTTGTAGGCTAAAAGTCATATTCAAATTGGGTAGAGAGGAGTTGTTTGGCAGCAGCGATTACTTTTACCGTTACGAAAAGGAATTCCAAACCCACCACCACTTCACCAGCTTATAAAGCGCCCAAACAACGGCTACTATGACCCGGTCTTCACATCTAACCCGTGGGTTGGGTCCGAGTTGCATATAATATATCGATTCAGAAAAATATATTACAACTTGTTAATGTATATGATCGAAAATCAAGTTATTTGATCATTAAAGATTCATTTAATTAGCTACATTGATTAACTTA